>NC_061509.1:286310109-286340055 GCF_022539505.1 Lolium rigidum | reverse complement strand
GTTTTCATACTCACAGATTCACGATTATGAACGTCATAGTTGAGCTTGGAGTTTGTTGGTGGTGTCGTGAAGTGAGAGGATGTCGCCCCATAGCTTTGCGGTTTCCTTCTCGTGTTCGAGCAATGAGTTCGAGACACAATCTTGTGGAAGATATCCACTTCACGCTCGGCCATCTTCTTGTAATTGAAGACCTCTTGTTCTAGCTTCTCCATCCTGTCTTCCAAGCTTCCTTCTCCTTTGGGACCCTGAACATCTTTGATCTGCAGCTCCCCATCAACAAGCAGCAACTCCTTGGGATGCATCCTCAGCTCGTCCATGTACAAGTTGCCAAAGTCCTTGCGGGAGCTGTCCTTCGGAGTTCCTGACGAAGACATGACACCTCTAGATCCGAAGCAAATCCTGGCAGAAACAGCTCAAAACAAAACACGTCGAGAAAACGATATACGGACCTCCAGGGGTTCGGGGGATTATATAGCAATTTTTTTTACAACAAACGGAAAGTACCAGGTCGAACCAGAGTCGGAAAGGGGCGACGAGGCGGTGTCCTCATAGGGCGGTGATACGTCTCCGACGTATCGATAATTCTTATGTTCTATGCCATATTATTGATGATACCTACATGTTTTATGCACACTTTATGTCATATTCGTGCATTTTCTGGAACTAACCTATTAACAAGATGCCGAAGTGCCAGTTCCTGTTTTCTGCTGTTTTTGGTTTCACAAATCCTAGTAACGAAATATTCTCGGAATTGGACGAAACGAAGACCCAGGGGCCTATTTTTCCACGGAGCTTCCGTAAGACCGAAGAACATACGAAGTGGGGCCACGAGGTGGCGACACCACATGGCGGCGCGGCCAAGGGGGGCCCGCGCCGCCCTATGGTGTGGGCCCCTCGTTAGCCCCCGACTCGCCCTTCCGCCTACTTAAAGCCTCCGTCGCGAAACCCCCGAGGCGAAAAACCACGATACGGAAAACCTTCGCGAGACGCCGCCGCCGCCGATCCCATCTCGGGGATTCCGGAGATCTCCTCCGGCACCCTGCCGGAGAGGGGATTCATCTCCGGAGGACTCTACACCGCCATGGTCGCCTCCGGAGTGATGAGTGAGTAGTTCACCCCTGGACTATGGGTCCATAGCGAGTAGCTAGATGGTTGTCTTCTCCTCATTGTGCTTCATTGTTGGATCTTGTGAGCTGCCTAACATGATCAAGATCATCTATCCGTAATTCTATATGTTGTGTTTGTCGGGATCCGATGGATAGAGAATACCATGTCATGTTAATTATCAAGTTATTACATATGTGTTGTTTATGATCTTGCATGCTCTCCGTTATTAGTAGAGGCTCTGGCCAAGTTTTTGCTTTTAACTCCAAGAGGGAGTATTTATGCTCGATAGTGGGTTCATGCCCGCATTGACACCTGGGACAGTGACAGAAAGTTCTAAGGTTGTGTTGTGCTATTGCCACTAGGGATAAAACATTGGCGCTATGTCCGAGGATGTAGTTGTTGATTACATTACGCACCATACTTAATGCAATTGTCTGTTGTTAGCAACTTAATACTGGGAGGGGTTCGGATGATAACTCTGAAGGTGGACTTTTTAGGCATAGATGCGGTTGGATGGCGGTCTATGTACTTTGTCGTAATGCCCAATTAAATCTCACTATACTTATCATGTCATGTATGTGCATTGTTATGCCCTCTCTATTTGTCAATTGCCCGACTGTAATTTATTCACCCAACATGCTTTTATCTTATGGGAGAGACACCTCTAGTGAACTGTGGACCCCGGTCCATTCTTTTAATACTGAAATACAAATCTGCTGCAATACTTGTTTTTACTGTTTTCTCTGCAAACAATCATCTTCCACACAATACGGTTAACCCTTTGTTACAGCAAGCCGGTGAGATTGACAACCTCAGCTGTTTCGTTGGGGCAAAGTACTTTGGTTGTGTTGTGCGGGTTCCACGTTGGCGCCGGAATCTCTGGTGTTGCGCCGCACTACATCCCGCCGCCATCAACCTTCAACGTGCTTCTTGACTCCTACTGGTTCGATTAAACCTTGGTTTCTTACTGAGGGAAACTTGCCGCTGTGCGCATCACACCTTCCTCTTGGGATTCCCAACGGACGTGTCAACTACACGCATCAAGCAAATTTCTGGCGCCGTTGCCGGGAGATCAAGACATGCTGCAAGGGGAGTCTCCACTTCCCAATCTCTTTACTTTGTTTTTGTCTTGCTTTATTTTATTTACTACTTTGTTTGCTGCATTATATCAAAACACAAAAAAATTAGTTGCTAGTTTTACTTTATTTACTGTCTTGTTTGTCATATCAAAAACACAAAAAAATTAGTTACTTGCATTTACTTTACTTATTTCATCATGTTTCCTTTTAATTTTACCACAAAAAACATACCGGTAGGACAAGGGTCTATAATTGGGAGGAACAATATAGAAGAATTTTTCACCCATGTTAGTACTCGTTGAAGATTTTGAAGATAGACACTTGGTAGAACTTGCTCCTACTTATGAAATTGCTGCTGCTCGCTTTAGTTCGCTTGTTGGAAACTAAATTTGTTAATCTCAATCCTATAATCCAACACATGTTTCTTACACTTGGTGATATGGAAGAGGGGGAAAAGAAAGATTTTGTTTTAGAAACCCTTCTTAGAGAATTTGGTGGTCTAGCAAGAGAGGCTAGAAAGGTCTTTGCTAAATTTAATATGCTTGGTTCTCATACTAATTTTTTTGGTCTCCTTGAAAAAATGGATATGGATAGGATAAGGTACACTAATAATGCTAATGATGGTGGGGAGATCAAAGCACCAATACCATGTAAACTCCTAGCTATGAATGATGCACTAGAAAATAACTATGCTTGGCTTGTTCCTGAAAATTTGTTTGATGAGAGTAGCAAGCCCAAGACTAATGAAAAGGGAGACGCTGAAACTTATGTATCTAATATACTATGCATGGTTGAGAAAACTCCAAACCCCGCTGTAGGTGCACCACCCTTCGATAATACTTGAGTTACACTTTCGCGCCTAGGCGAAAGGCGTTAAAAAAAGCGCTTATGGAGACAACCCATGTTTTTACTCCAGTATTTTTGTTTTATATTTGTGTCTTGGAAGTTGTTTACTACTGTAGCAACCTCTCCTTATCTTAGTTTTTAGTTTTGTTGTGCCAAGTAAAGTCTTTGATAGTAAAGTAAGTACTAGATTTGGATTACTGCGCAGTTCCATATTTCTTTGCTGTCACGAATCTGGGTCTACCTCCCTGTAGGTAGCTCAGAAAATTAAGCCAATTTACGTGCATGATCCACAGATATGTACGCAACTTTCATTCAATTTGGGCATTTTCATTTGAGCAAGTCTGGTGGCCTAATAAAATCCATCTTTACGGACTGTTCTGTTTTTGACAGATTCTGCCTTTTATTTTGCATTGCCTCTTTTGCTATGTTGGATGAATTTCTTTGATCCATTAATGTCCAGTAGCTTTATGCAATGTCCAGAAGTGTTAAGAATGATTGTGTCACCTCTGAACATGTGAATTTTTATTATGCACTAACCCTCTAATGAGTTGTTTCGAGTTTGGTGTGGAGGAAGTTTTCAAGGATCAAGAGAGGAGTATGATGCAATATGATCAAGGAGAGTGAAAGCTCTAAGCTTGGGGATGCCCCGGTGGTTCACCCCTGCATATTATAAGAAGACTCAAGCGTCTAAGCTTGGGGATGCCCAAGGCATCCCCTTCTTCATCGACAACATTATCAGGTTCCTCCCCTGAAACTATATTTTTATTCTGTCACATCTTATGCACTTTGCTTGGAGCGTCGGTTTGTTTTTGTTTTTTGTTTTGTTTGAATAAAATGGATCCTAGCATTCACTTTATGGGAGAGGGACACGCTCCGCTGTAGCATATGGACAAATATGTCCTTAGGCTCTACTCATAGTATTCATGGCGAAGTTTCTTCTTCGTTAAATTGTTATATGGTTGGAATTGGAAAATACTACATGTAGTAACTCTAAAATGTCTTGGATAATTTGATACTTGGCAATTTTTGTGCTCATGTTTAAGCTCTTGCATCATATACTTTGCACCCATTAATGAAGAAATACTTAGTTCTTGCTAATTTGGTTTGCATATTTGGTTTCTCTAGAGTCTAGATAATATCTAGTATTGAGTTTTGAACAACAAGGAAGACGGTATGGAGCCTTATAATGTTTACAATATGTCTTTTATGTGAGTTTTGCTGTACCGTTCATCCTTGTGTTTGTTTCAAATAACCTTGCTAGCCTAAACCTTGTATCGAGAGGGAATACTTCTCATGCATCCAAAATACTTGAGCCAACCACTATGCCATTTGTGTCCACCATACCTACCTACTACATGGTATTTATCCGCCATTCCAAAGTAAATTGCTTGAGTGCTACCTTTAAAATTCCATCATTCACCTTTGCAATATATAGCTCATGGGACAAATAGCTTAAAAACTATTGTGGTATTGAATATGTACTTATGCACTTTATCTCTTATTAAGTTGCTTGTTGTGCGATAACCATGTTTCTGGGGACGCCATCAACTATTCTTTGTTGAATATCATGTGAGTTGCTATGCATGTCCGTCTTGTCTGAAGTAAGAGAGATTTACCACCTTCATGGTTGGAGCATGCATATTGTTAGAGAAGAACTTTGGGCCGCTAACTAAAGCCATGATTCATGGTGGAAGTTTCAGTTTGGACATATATCCTCATTCTCATATGAGAATAATAATTGTTGCCACATGCTTATGCATTAAAGAGGAGTCCATTATCTGTTGTCCATGTTGTCCCGGTATGGATGTCTAAGTTGAGAATAATCAAAAGCGAGAAATCCAAAATGCGAGCTTTCTCCTTAGACCTTTGTACGAGGCGGCATGGAGGTACCCCATTGTGACACTTGGTTAAAACATGTGCATTGCAAAGATCCGGTAGTCCAAGCTAATTAGGACAAGGTGCGGGCACTATTAGTATACTATGCATGAGGCTTGCAACTTGTAAGATATAACTTTCATAACTCATATGCTTTATTACTACCGTTGACAAAATTGTTTCATGTTTTCAAAATAAAAGCTCTAGCACAAATATAGCAATCAATACTTTCCTCTTTGAAGGACCATTCTCTTTACTTTTATGTTGAGTCAGTTCACCTATTTCTCTCCACCTCAAGAAGCAAACACTTGTGTGAATTGTGCATTGATTCCTACATACTTGCATATTGTACTTGTTATATTACTCTATGTTGACAATTATCCATGAGATATACATGTTACAAGTTGAAAGCAACCGCTGAAACTTAATCTTCCTTTGTGTTGCTTCAATGCCTTTACTTTGATTTATTGCTTTATGAGTTAACTCTTATGCAAGACTTATTAATACTTGTCTTGAAGTACTATTCATGAAAAGTCTTTGCTTTATGATTCACTTGTTTACTCATGTCATTACCATTGTTTTGATCGCTGCATTCATTACATATGTTTACAAATAGTATGATCAAGGTTATGATGGCATGTCACTTCAGAAATTATCTTTGTTATCATTTTACCCGCTCGGGACGAGCGAGAACTAAGCTTGGGGATGCTTGATACGTCTCCGACGTATCGATAATTTCTTATGTTCTATGCCATATTATTGATGATACCTACATGTTTTATGCACACTTTATGTCATATTCGTGCATTTTCCGGAACTAACCTATTAACAAGATGCCGAAGTGCCGGTTCTCGTTTTACGCTGTTTTTGGTTTCGAAATCCTAGTAACGAAATATTCTCGGAATTGGACGAAACAAAGACCCGGGGGCCTATTTTGCCACGAACCTTCCGGAAGACCGAAGAGCATACGAAGTGGGGCCACGAGGTGGCGACACCACATGGCGGCACGGCCAAGGGGGGCCCGCGCCGCCCTATGGTGTGGGCCCCTCGTCGGGCCCCCGACTCGCCCTTCCGCCTACTTAAAGCCTCCGTCGCGAAACCCCGAGGCGAAAAACCACGATACGGAAAACCTTACCGAGACGCCGCCGCCGCCGATCCCATCTCGGGGGATTCCGGAGATCTCCTCCGGCACCCTGCCGGAGAGGGGATTCATCTCCCGGAGGACTCTACACCGCCATGGTCGCCTCCGGAGTGATGAGTAAGTAGTTCACCCCTGGACTATGGGTCCATAGCGGTAGCTAGATGGTTGTCTTCTCCTCATTGTGCTTCATTGTTGGATCTTGTGAGCTGCCTAACATGATCAAGATCATCTATCCGTAATACTCTATGTTGTGTTTGTCGGGATCCGATGGATAGAGAATACCATGTTATGTTAATTATCAAGTTATTACATATGTGTTGTTTATGATCTTGCATGCTCTCCGTTACTAGTAGAGGCTCGGCCAAGTTTTTGCTTTTAACTCCAAGAGGGAGTATTTATGCTCGATAGTGGGTTCATGCCTGCATTGACACCGGGACGATGTGATGAAAGTTCTAAGGTTGTGTTGTGCTGTTGCCACTAGGGATAAAACATTGGTGCTATGTCCGAGGATGTAGTTGTTGATTACATTACGCACCATACTTAATGCAATTGTCGTTGCTTTGCAACTTAATACCGGAAGGGGTTCGGACGATAACTCTGAAGGTGGACTTTTTAGGCATAGATGCGGTTGGATGGCGGTCTATGTACTTTGTCGTAATGCCCAATTAAATCTCACTATACTTATCATATCATGTATGTGCATTGTTATGCCCTCTCTATTTGTCAATTGCCCGACCGTAATTTGTTCACCCAACATGCTTTTATCTTATGGGAGAGACACCTCTAGTGAACTCGTGGACCCCGGTCTATTCATTTAATACTGAAATACAAATCTGCTCGCAATACTTGTTTTATCGTTTTCTCTCGCAAACAATCATCTTCCACACAATACGGTTAACCCTTTGTTACAGCAAGCCGGTGAGATTGACAACCTCACTTGTTTCGTTGGGGCAAAGTACTTTGGTTGTGTTGTGCATGTTCCACGTTGGCGCCGGAATCTCCGGTGTTGCGCCGCACTACATCCCGCCGCCATCAACCTTCAACGTGCTTCTTGACTCCTACTGGTTCGATTAAACCTTGGTTTCTTACTGAGGGAAACTTGCCGCTGTGCGCATCACACCTTCCTCTTGGGGTTCCCAACGGACGTGTCAACTACACGCATCATGCGCCCGCACGCGTCGCTCTATATACGTGTAAGCCACGGCTAAACACGTCGCACTCCGGCAGCGGCGGGGGCGAGGCACGTGGAAGCGGCGGCGACACGTTGCACGGGGAAGCGACACTTGTGGCAGGCCGGCGGTGCGCAGTAGAGAAGAAACAGGAACGGATGAAAGATTGATATGATGCGAGATGCAAATAGTTATATGGATGTCATATTCATGTTCATTGGATTTTTCTGACCAATTTTCATATATAAAACTTTTCTATTTGAGTTACCATTTAAAAGTTATTGAAATAATAGTTTTTTATTAAGTTAAAATAGATAAATATGGGTTTATTTATAAAACAGAAAAACAGCTCCAGGGGCTGATCCGCGTCCAACGGCTCCAGGCAGTTGGATTCAAACGGCCTGAGCCGTTGGATGCACTTGACGCGGATCAGCCCCCACCCCCTTTTGTCGCGGGTCGTGCCACGGCCCACGATAAAAGACCCCCCTTTTATCGCGGGTGGTGGCACGACCCGCGACAAAAGGGGGGCCTTTTATCGCGGGTGGTGCCACGACCCGCGACAAAAGGGGGGTAGGTATATAACCCGCGCGTCGCGGGCGGAGCGTCCACCCGCGATACTGGAGGCCAACCCTAACGACGACTTAGCGCCGCCAGGCTGCCGGATTTCACCGCGCCGCCGCCGTGGCCGCCGTCGCCGCCGTCGCCGCCTCGAGCTCCCCTCGCGCCGCCCCCGCCACCTTTGCCGCGCCGCCTCGAGCTCCTCCGGCGCCGCCCCCGCCATCTCTACCGCGCCGCCGCTCGGTGCCGCCGCCCTCTGCCGCGCCGCCGCTCGGTGCCGCCGCCCTCTGCCGCGCGGGCCGCCGCTCGGTGCCGCCCCCCGCCGCCGCGCCGCCGCCCTGTGTCGTGCCGCCCCCGCCGCCGCGCCCCCTCCGCCCATCTGCACGCAGAGGTAGCAACCGCCGGCCGCCGGCGCCCCCCGGCCCTCTTTTTTTTAATTTTTTTTTAGTTAGTTAGTTAATTAGTCAATTTTTTGTAAGTATTTTAGTATATATATATATATAGATAATTAGTTAGTTTAAATTTTGTTGTAAAAATTTTGTAGTTAGATAATTAGTTAGTTCAAATTTTGTTGTAAGTATGTTGTTGTAATTAGTTAGTTTAATTTTGTTGTAAAAATTTTGTAGTTTAAATTTTGTTGTAAAAATTTTGTAGTTAGATAATTAGTTAGTTCAAATTTTGTTGTAAGTATTTTGTTGTAATTAGTTAGTTTAATTTTTTTGTAAAAATTTTGTAGTTTAAATTTTGTTGTAAATTTTTTGTAGTTAGATAATTAGTTAGTTCAAGTTTTAGAGTTTAAGTTTTTTTTGTATATAATTTAGTTAATTAGTTTAAGTTTTAGTTTAGTAAACACCCGCCGACACCCCTCTCGCAAACACCCGCCGACACCCCTCTCCCTCTCGTAAACAACCGACGCCGATAACCTCTCCCTCTCGCAAACAACCGACGCTGACCCCCTCCCCCCCCCCCTCGCAAAAACCCGTCGCGACACCCTCCCCCTCTCGCAAACACGCGTCGCCGACACCCTCTCCCTCTCGCAAACACGTGTCGCCGACACCCTCCCCCTCTTGCAAACACGCGTCGCCGACACCCTGTCCCTCTCGCAAACACGTGTCGCCGACACCCTCTCCCTCTCGCAAACACGCATCGCCGACACCCTCTCCCTCTCGCAAATACGCGTCGCCGACACCCTCTCCCTCTCGTGTTAGGGTTAGAACATGTACTTATCGATTTAATTTTTTGCAGAAACAATGGATCCATTCGAATTCCGTCGAGACTTGGAACAGGAAGACTTATTCGAGGACATAATCCGCGATGGTCAAGAAGCCGACCGAGAAGAGCGCGACTCCGGTAATGGACAAGCCGACGGCTCCGGAGCTGGAGAAGACCGCGGCTCCGTTGATGGAGAAGCCGACGGCTCCGGTGATGGAGAAGCCGACGGCTCCGGTCATGATGAGGTATACGATTACTATAGAGGCATTAATGGAATTCTATATGTACATATGTATATAAATTAATTAATTTTTATTCTCTTAGGCCTCCGAAGATAAGTTGGAGAAACGAGGCCCGGCAAAGAAGTTGGGCAAAAAAGACCACTTCAACATTGAAGCTATATCACCGAAAGGCCAATCGGTGGCACCCGCGAGTGTCAGCGTGACATTTAAGAATCAGTGCGGAGTTCTGGTTAGAGATCATCTCCCGATCACTATTAGAGAATGGAACAAGACCAAGAATGTGTCCGAAGATCAGGTTCCCGATAGGTACAAAAACACACTTTTTGACGACCTCATGTCACATTTCACTTTGCCAAATTTGGGATCGGAGTCTGAGAATGCCAAGCAGAGAGCGCTAGTGAAGAAATGGGCTCTTAAGAAGATGGGGGAACTTTTCCGAGCGTATAAGAACCGGTTATGGAAAGCTTATAAGACCAAGAAGAAGCCTCCATTATTCGAAAACTATCTAGCGAAGCAGGAGCATAACTGGGAAGAATTTGTGAAGTACAAAGAATCAGAGGAGGCTGTGAACCTGTCAAAGAAAAACAAGAAGAATGCAAGCGAAAATAAATATCACCATCATACGGGCCGAGGGGGCTACGAAGTAGCCATGCGTAAGTGGGATGCACAAGAGGCTGAGATGAAGCTGAATGGGACCACTCACGAACCACAGCGAGAAGGATGGGACGCTAGGGCTCGAAATTGGTTCCTTGGGCATGGCTGTGAGTATGACATGAAGACAGGGAACCTTGTTGAAAGTGACAGCAAGGTTAGGGTACCCGGGGAAAAATGGATTAAAGTGACTCGCCGATATTAAAGCGGGAAAACCGAAGTTTGCTCCCGATAGAGAGAAAGACTTGTCGACGCTTGTCCTCGGTAATCCTGAAAAGGGAGGACGAACAAGAGGCTACGGCCCTAGTGTTCCGTGGGCGCTTGGGTTTCCGAATGACGCGGAGACTTATAGAAGCCGAGCGAGAGCAAAACAACGCGACCCGGAGGTGCGGAATGACCGGATGGCTGAGTTCCAACGGCAACTAGACCAGCAGAAGCGGGAGATTCAGCAGCAGCAGCGGGAGATTAATTAACTTAAAGGACAGCGCCAGCCAGATAATACCGTCGGCATATCTCAGCGACGAGACAGCAGCGTGGCCGACTCGGAGGCCCCGCCTACATGGATGATAGATGCTGGTCCTGGCGACCCCTTGGATGGAATCAAGGAGCAAACACCTTGTGATCTCCATGAGGTGTTCAGGAACATGTCTGTTAAGGTGGCGGTCGGCTATGTTTTACCTGCATTTGGACCTGAAGGTGAGCCGGCAACATGGCATGGCAATCAGATTCCAGCTGGCTATGCTCGTGTCGGGGTGGACTCAGTTGTACCGTCGTGGGAGACATTGGAGCTCAAAATCACTGGAGGTGATGGGGGGCTTACACTCAGAGAGGTGCTTCGGGAGAAATCATTCTCTGGGAAAAGAAGAACATCAGGCTGCCAGGCTGGGTAGCCCCTAGTACCAGTCGTCCCAGCAGGTCACCATCACCTCCTCCAGGTGATCGCAGGCCACCATCACCTCCTCCTACTAATCACATGTCGCCACGATCACCCCATGGGTACGACGTCGACCACGACATCTGTAGTCCATCTCCATCTCCAGCGCCGCCGCCTCCGCCCACTAAGACTCGGAATGCACCCAGCCGGAAGCGTTTCAAGAGTCCTGTCCGCAAGATGTTGCCCCTCCCAAAAGTACCAAAGGTTCCTCCCCCCGTCCTTACGATCGTACTGTCGAGGAAAATGAGGCCATTGTTGCGAAATACAATTATGATTTTTTTCATAAGCCAAAACTTCCAGCGCCAGAGCCATACACCGAGAAGCAAAAAGAATATGCTATTAGTTTTCTGAACACACCATCGCAATATGACTTACACGAGAAGAAGGATGACTATACACGCCACCTTGCGAGGGTAATTGACGAGAAGAAAGATGAAAAGGCTAAGAAGAAGAAGGATGACAAGGCTAGCACGAGCAAATCATCAGCTAGAAGTGCAGCCGAGAAGAAGTCAAGTTCAACAAATGCACCCTCAAGGCCAAGCAAACGACAAAAGGCAAAAAAAGGAAGGAAATTCCCCTACTCGGAGATCAGCCCAAACAATCGATCCCAGCACTCAAAGTGTTCAATGTTCCCAAGGTGTACCAGGAACAGGGTGGTTTTGATATGGAAGAAGCTGCAAAGCTAGCGGCTGCCTGTTCAGTTACCGTGGAGGAATTGCTGTCTGCAGCAGATGCTGCACTACCCACTGCTGATATAGCTCCTAAATTTGTCTACGGGGCCGACTTGCTCAGCAGAGAGCAGCTGCATAAACTGCCAACACATATGCGGAATTTGCATCAGTGGTACCTTGATGCATGCAAGGAGAACATAAGGTACGTCGTGGCGAGTATACCATGGGAATATTACTACCAAAAGGAGGAGATCCATATTGAGATGAATGAACTTTGGCAGTTATTCAATTTAGAAGCACTCGACAAATCTCTCATGAGTTGCTATTGCTTGTAAGTTGTTAACTACATATAAGTTCATTTTCATTCAGTTCATGTTCGTTTTCATTGCATATACTCATTATATCTTATGTGTTCTATTATGCAGACTGAAGATCAGTGAATGCAAAAGTAATAATATTATCAATATTGGGTTTGTTGACCCAGATAAAATACATGTTGAAACAGTAAAGCATAAAGGCCAAGAAACGGGGGGAAACCTACTAAGGTTTTTGGGGGAGCAATATTTCTGTGATTCAATATTGTTTCCTTACAACTACGAGTGAGAGTCTTAATAATCTTTTATGCACATTCAATTTTTCTTACTCGAGGTTAAGTGTAATTCCTGACGTATATACATAACATGTGCAGCTTCCACTGGATTCTACTAGACATTCAACCTGATAAGGAAATAGTTGAAGTAAGAGACCCACTGAGTAGAGGCGTGGACGGGTTCCGCGACTTGCAGAAGTTGCTCCAAGTGTAATTTCCTTCATCACCGCGTTATATCTTTCATGAGATATCAATTAATTATCCACTCATTCAATCATTCTTTTGCCTGGCAGGGCTTGGACAGCTTTCAAGAATCATCATAAGGACGGTACCTGGTCAGAGAAGCTAACATTTACTCCTGTACCGTGCCCTCAGCAGCCACAAGGGACGAATATATGTGGATACTACGTTTGCGAGTCCATTCGCATGTTAACCACGGAGAAGCAGAACAAAAATAAATCCAATGTAAGCAATAACATTCACAACTTTATTTATTATCGTCAATATTTTGTTATCAAGATTGATATAGTCATACTCATCTCATTTTCGTATATAGGTCGACTTCATGCGGGACAGACTCCAACCAAAGGAACACCTACTAGGAATTGCGGAGGAACTGGCGGGACTTTTGGTTAGAGAAGTACTAAACAACAAAGGCTTGTTTAGTCCAAATAGATGCTCTACCTCCAAATAGACGGTCGTTAGTACCGCTTGTCGATCGTGAGCTACATGTATATATATATGTAAGGGGAATCTACATGTAAGGGGAATCGACTTTTGCTTCCAATATTTGTTTAATCGATCTATATATATAATGAATAAACGTGTAACACTTCTAGTAGCGTACAAATATATGCAACTTTTATTTTCGAATGAAAAAAAATGAAATAACAGGCGGTCGGTGGGGGGGGGGGGGGATGCTGCACCCCTCAAACCCTAAAGCAGCAGCGTTGTGCGGTAGAGGGCCATTTGTCGCGGGTGGTAATACCGCCCGCGACAAAAGGGCCTCTCCCCTGCGCGCCCCGCGCCTGCCACGTGGTGGACTATATGTCGCTGGTGGTAAGCGACCCGCGTCAAAAGGTGGACCTTTTATCGCGCCTCTTTTGTCGCGGATGGCCACCCGCGATAAAATGCCCTTACCACCCGCCACAAAAGCCATGTTTTCCACTAGTGTTTAGAACACGAATACATCGGTGCAGACATGCTGGTCACTTTACCTCGTAACATTGGGCTAGGATTTTACCAAAATTCTAACCAGCTAGCCAGACAAAAACGAATAATTTTGATCAATTTGCATTGAGCCGTTGGAGATGCTCTAACAAAACATCATGGAAACCCACCACAAATACGGGCATGCATACATTTATGTGGCCAAGATCCGTGCACCAAACAGTTGTAATTTACTCCCATCCGTCCCAAAATGTAAGGCGCTTAAGGATTAGTTAAAAGTCAATATTTTTTCAGTTTAATCAAATTTATATATAAAATATATATATTACAATACTAAATCAGTATCATTAAATTCATCATAAGGTATATTTTCTTAATGTGCCCATTAGATATTATAGATGTAAATATTTTTCTCTAAATATTTGGTTAAAGTTAGTAAATTTTGACTTTTAACCAATCCTTAGACGCCTTACATTTTGGGACAGAGGGTGTACTACGTTCATCCTAAAATTTAAGGCTTATATTATTTTAACAAAGTCAAACTATATCAAGTTTAACTTAGCTTTTACCAAAAATCATTAATATGTAAAATAAAAAATTAATATCATTAAATAGATAATAAAATATATTTTCATATAGTATGTACAAAATAGTATATTTGTTGTAGATTATTCTAAAAGTTTGGTTAAACTTACTTGATTTGAATTTTCAAAAAAATATAAGCCATAAGCTTTGGTGGGACGGATGGAGTAGCCTCTAATTTGCATGCAGGGGTTACTTAAACATTTAACAGACGCTGATTCTGAGGAAGATTTTGTTGATTCAGATCGTTTGCAGTAAAGATACGAAGAGCAAAAGACAGTAACCCAAACCAGAGAAAGAAAGCGAGAGAGACGCGGATAGGCGGCGAAAGAGATGGCCACGTTCGCCATTCGATACGTCGGCCAAGGTGAAGATGGTAAGCCGAACAAGAGCATAACAGCGACAAGAGCATCGTATCTGGAATAAGGATCACGACTGGCTCGTGCGACCCTTCTCGCCGAAAGCGAGAGCGCCACCATCGAGCCTGTTGGAAGATCCCTTCCTTCACGCGGACTCCACACCACACACCATTCCGCGAACTAAAATTCTTCGTCCCCGAACCTCAGATGGACATGGCCATTTGCGACTGATGCCGATGCTACCGTCCACCAGAGGTCGGCCGCGTTTCAAGCGACGGAGTAAAGGATTCTAACATGGCCAACTTGACAAGATAACTGGTCAAGTTCCAAGATAACTCCATTTCCATAGGCCCTCCCTTTCGGTGTTACGGAACAGGTTATCTCACAGTAACAAGGGACAACTGGTGGGCTGCACCACTGCACACCGGAAACCGATCGGCATGGCTGCCAAATTCCAGCTGAATCGGCACATGCACGGCGTGCTAGAAATTGTCCTGCCGCAGCCGAATATGGTTCTCTTTGAGATGCTCTTGCACGCCAGGCCTTTCTCATGGAAAAAATCCAACCATATATTCGTAGTGTTGTTTTTCGGTACACCGAAGCCATATTCCTAGCCACTAACTACTTACCGGAAGAAAGTGTGAGCCTTATAACAGGAGAAATCGTTCGATCCTGGTAACAGTGTACGATTATTTCTATCTTTCCGTATAAAAAGGTAAGGTACTGATTCGGTCGGTTGCACCAAAATAAATACTCTATCCATCTTATAAAGGATGTTTTAATATTATCTAAACTAGCAAGGCGGCCCTCGCAAATACGAGGGCAACGCCAAAATTTGTCTATTATAACTCTATTGAAATACATTACGAAATCCGAATTAGAATGGCTCTATATTCACCAGAAAATGATATATCAGAAAAATATCACTTGTCCCGAAGATATCATTAACCATCTATAATTTCTAGGAGATTTTTTTGTTGCCATAAGAAAATAATATATCATTGACTATGTGTGCGGTGTGCCTTTATACGTGGTGATATTAATAAAGTAGTACATATAGATTTTAGCTTACACACAAATTCGAGGAGACAACATATATTTACTTAAGTACCAGAATAACCAATTTCCATTGAGATACCCCAAGTATCGGCCAAGAAAATAACCCTACATTTAACATCACTTTAAGAGCTTAATAAGTTTGTGGCGGGGGCAACCCAGCGGCCCGACGCATTTCATCCGCCAAGGCCGGCAAGTGAAGAGGAAGACATGTATAGATTTCTATGCTAGACACCATTTGTATGGTTGATTTCCTCTAGAGATATTCACACAATTGAGATATTCACATTTCTAGATAGAATCGATATTTTGAAATTAGTGCAACATGTTCGAACAAATTAAACACACAAACTGCGAAATTTAAACATACAAGTAGCTAGATTTAAACTAACATACAAAACGCGGATTTCGGGTGTTTACGAGAACCAAATTTTACTTATCCAACAATTAGTTAGAGGATCCAAACAAAGTTTTAATTTGTTAGAGTTGTAAACGCGTTTAGATACATCTAGTATTCTACAAACTGCGTATCCAAACAATCCCTTAGAGTGGATGTAGATCCTATTTTTATTTTACCAAGGTAAAATTACAAAAAATATAATTTGTACTAAATTTTTATACTTTTTGAATTATTTTTCGCATGGTATAATATTTTATCAAAATTTCTCACATTTGGCCTAATAGAAAGGTTGATAGATGTTACTTGAAGGTTTGTTTAATTATTACTACACAATTGTATGTGAACTTAATAATGAATTGTGTGATGCTATATTTAAAATGGATTTTACAAACAAATAGATTTGAATCTTTTAAGAATCGGATATAATATATTGTATTTATGTTGAAATATCTAAAGCACGATACCTAACAAATATCTTAATACTTCTACTGCGTAACTATGTAACCATATTTATTGAAACTTCTAGATTAGAAATTGAACAATTGTGTATGTATCTTTACTTTAATATGAAAATTGCTTATTTTTCTATGCCGAGATGAGAGCCAGGGTTTGTCATTCCCGGATATGCTTTTCAATCCCGGTTAGTCCAAGGTATGCCTCGGTTTAGTCGAGGGTATGGTCATCGTCACGAATGCGCTTCCTGCTCGTCACCTCCTGGGAAGAGGTACTGGCGGTCGACGTGTCCGATGAGTTTGAGTACCCCTCCGACGATTGGTCATTGTGGTCTTCGTCGTTCATGAACGGATGCTGCGTCAGCGCCATCGCCCGGGCCCTCGCTCGGGCCCTTGCCTCCCTCTTTGCTGCCGCTGCCTCCTCGGCCACCTCCTCTGCCTCTTGCCGTGTCCACCTTGCATCTGAATCCTCTTCCTTTTCCTCCTTCTCGTCCTGGCCATCGTGGCCAAGGCGTCCCCCTCCTCATCCTGGTCGTCCTTAGCGATGGTCTCCCCCTCCTCCTCCTCGCCGTCCTTGGCAACGACATCCGCCCCTCCTCCTCACCGTCCGTCGGCGGGGAGCTAGAGCTAGAGCTGCTCTGCATGGCAGCTCTATCCCACCAATGCCTCCATCCTGACGGCTTCCCCTCGCTATTGGTGTCCGACGGCAAACATAGGTTGATCATGGCTTGAGATGAATGGCAGGCCGGTTGAAGATCCTAGCGTAGATGCAGAGGTCTTATTGAGCGGGGATTAATGACGGTGCATATACCGAAGAGTGTTACGGTTGCTCTTCCACGGCGGTTTGGCGATCCATTCCGGCGGTTCACGCATCGATCAACGCGGTTGCCACTCCGGCGGTTGCCCTTCCCTCCGGTTGTTGTGCTTAAATTGGCGTCGGCTGAAGCTAGGGTCGCTGCTAGGCGGGCCCATGGGACAAGTGAGCGGACGCTCGGTGCGACCGCGCAGCGTCCACGGATACGCATACCTGCCGCATATTTCGGTTGCGTTTGCACCGCGCGCGCAGTACGTCGCCCCGTTGAAAATTCCCTTACCTAGTGACCAGCCGACATATTTTTCATCCCCTACCAGATCATACTACTTTGCTACCACCACGAGTTCAATCTAGCGGGTAGTTATGCTGCTTTTGTTTTGTAGGCGCAGGTGGTGTCGTATGGAGACCGGGCTTGCCAAAATTAATCAGCTTTTGGTTAGCTTCCTACATGCGTGACATATTACGTGTTTGTTACCTCGTTTGTACATAATTAATGTTGAACGTAACCTTTTTTATCTTTTAATCTCAGCTACTAATTATATATCTAACTGTTTAAATAATTAAGATAATATGGATTAGCATGGTGTCTCTATTTTAAATATCCGTATTTTGCTTTTAGTATATAATAGATAGATAGATTTAGATGCATGACGACTAGATACTACCTCTCTTTTAAAATCTTAAAATACGAACGTATCTATTCATAAAATATGTCTAGATATATCAAAATCGGGATAAAAATTATGAGAACGGAGACGAAGTTGAAACATCATTTGTACGATAGAGGAAGTACTAGTTTTCATTGTACCAATTTATAAGACGGTCTAACACTCTCTTCTAGTAATCTATAACGTCATATAATTCGGTACAAATGTAGGGAGTTGATGTTCAACGTGGCATTTTGTTTACTCTCCCCGTCCCGATCTATAGATCGTGCGCATGTTGTAGGTCATAAATTTGACCAACGTAATACAGGGTATATATTATAAATATTATTAAAAAATTCATATGTTTTACTTTCAAATAAAAAAATCGGTATAGCCTTTATTATGTTGATGAAATTAACGATTTATTGATGCACATCACCAATGAACTGGGACAAGGAGAATGTTACTATTGGAAGATTCAAAACATAACTACTTAACATTATTATTTAGGTACTAGAATATACAGTCACTCAGTACTCAGATCTAGTTTGTGATGCAAGAAATTGACTGGAACTTTGCTAGGAAATTTTCAGAAGAAGTTGGCTTGTGGAACCTAAGAATATTTTCGAGTGGACCTTGGTTGACCTGAATCTAGGACCCGTTCCCGTGTGCTGCCGTCCGGGCCCACGCCACAGCTGCCCACCGATTTATGCTCTCTCCACAAATTGTGTGAAACAATGTAAAAAAAAACATCGTGTAAAACTACCGAAATGCCCCTGACGTGGCTATATATACAGACCAAGCCCCGCCCATCTCACTTTACACTCGCACTGCAAACTGCCACAGCGACACCAAAACCTCCGCTCCCCTTCACTCACCTGATTCCAACTGCCCGTGCTCCCTCATTTCTCATGGCGTCAGCTGCTGCAACTCGGCCCAGCGGACCGGTCCTGTCAATTCCAAACTACCGCTCCGCCTCCCCCAACCGTGTCAAGCTTTCCGCCGCCCGCTCGCCGGCCAAGTCCGTCAGCGTCTCGTCGCCGCCGGCGCCGTCCGGCGCCGTCAAGTGCCGCCGCTCGTGCATGTGTTCGCCAACGAACCACCCGGGCTCGTTCCGATGCAGCCTCCACAAGGAGCGCAAACAGGAGGCTCCAACCGGAAACGGCCATAGCAAGCCTGCCTCCAGGCCTACTACGCCGCCGTCCGCCGTCGTCTCGACCAGCTCCGGCGCGGGTAGCCGTATGTTGGCACGCAGGGCGATCAATCCGCCCACGCAGTCGCCGCACCATAGGAGAGCCGCCGGAGGGTTCCGGCCCCGCCCCCAGCCCAGTCGCCTCTCCGCCGTCTCCTTCGCCGGGGACCGGGCCGGCAACAACCGCCAGTGAACAAACCAACCAGCCAAGGTCGTCGACATTCCATAGCAGCGAGATACAAGTACATACTGTGCATAGTAAAGAACAATTGGGGAGAAGTTCCCCTAATAATTCACCGGGATCTCTGTAAGTAATCTGAAGCCGGTGGGATCAGGCTGGGAGACTGGAGTTTTGGAGCCAATCGGAATCGGCCCGGCCCTGATCATCAGCCCGTCCAGTGTAGATACATACATACTGGCAGTGTATATAAAGATTGTATAGACGTCGTCCTCTCCGATGTGTATAAGGAACTATGGTTTTGGATATATACATGAGTGACTAAATGGAGACATTTCGATATATACATGTGTGTGATGATCTGGCCCGTGTGGAGCGGGCAGCTTATCCACCATGGATGATTGTATGCTGCCCGACCAACTCTCTGCTTCTGTTTGTGTTGGTCTGGAGTGTGGCGATGGATCGCCCCCGTTTCGGTCTTGGAATTTGGATAAGCTCGACGCAGCGCAGAGATCATGGGTGGCATGACTGGCGTCTCGCCGTCGTCTCCTGCGGTCACGCGGCACCCGTGATTTCCCCCAGCCGGCAAGCCGGACGGATCAGGCGAGGCCGCCAGCATGGAAACGTGGGGAAATTTCTGAAGAGATCTCTGTAAAAATTTGCGATGCAACCGATGAACTGAGATTTTGCACCGCTAGTGATATTTTTACTGTTTATTTCTACTCTAGATATGTGGTATTTTTACTGTTGGTGCAAAAAGGATCCTCAAAATCTTAAACTTGCGAAAGAAGATTGTTGGGGGATTGGTGGGCGTGCGCACATGGCACACAGCTGGGAGCCTGGGAGACCGTCCGTCGATCGCCTGTTCTTTTTTTTTCTGTTCATTTTTTTTTTTTTTTTTTGACATAACGCACCTGCTTCTTGTTAGTTGTAGACTTGTGGTAAGCCATACTTAACCAATTCAGTTGCCTCGCCAGAAATCTGTTGCCGCTCTCACCAATACATATCACCAGTTGCCGCCATGCCACTTGTAGTGGAGTGGAGTGGTATCTCTATACAAAATTGGTTATGTAATGGGGTGGGTGTATCTGCACCCGAGTGCATATGCATCTTTTATTTGAAATGCATTTTAAATATATTTTCAAATGTTAAAAAATATTAAAAACATTGTCGATTGTATTGACATGTTACATGCTCACAAAGTTGTTTCAGCAAAACCCGACATGTTTTGTGTACTATGTAAATAAGACAAAATTTGGTGCTAAAATAGTTCATTTGACGAGACTTTTTTTCTGTCTTTTTTACACAGAGCATAAAAATTGTTGGTTTAATCTTAAACTTTACGTGCGCACATAGAACATGTCTCTCTACATATGATTTTTTTAATTAATAAACTTTTTGAAATGTGTTGTATACATACCGGGTGCATATGCACCTGGGATATGCACCCGGGATAAGTTTTGGTTTTCCATTATGCAATTGTTTTTTACCCGCTACATAATGGATATGCACCCACGTTTCTCTAGTTATCCAGGCATGCCTCATTTCATTAGTTATGCTACTTTGCAATGACCCCATTAGAAACACTCTATAAGAGTCAAAGTCAACGTCTAGTGGCTTTGTCATCTTACACAGGGGCCGCTATTCATAGTAGATTCATAGAGTTCAACGGGAGTTTCATACATTCTAAAAAAGTCTCATGAGGGGCAAGAATCTTAGAAGCACAACCCAACGACAAAACTTCATTGATATGTTGTGATCCTCGGAAGCAAGTTCCGCAAGTTTGTATGCTAATGTTTACATCTTGGGCAAGTTCATATATCACGGCTGAAGTTTACACAATAAGCTAGAATGTATACATGTGTGTAAATTAGCTCTTAACTAGGTTGGGGTAGATATGTAGCTAGTTGAAGAAGCATGAGAGAGAGAGAGAGAGAGAGAGAGAGAGAGAGAGAGAGAGAGAGAGTAGAAAAGCTAGAACTTAGTGAAGTGTAAAAGACTTCTGCATGAATTAAGATAGTTGAAAACCCAAGCTGAGCAACACTATCTCCTTCTACCACCCGGATAGCACACAACACCAAGACGGTTGTAAGTTGCCGATGAGGGGGGTGGGGGGTGGGGTGGGGGTAAGATAAAAAAAATGGAAAATGAAAGAGCCAAAGTAATGAGAAAATGACTTGTCATAGTGAAGCTAAAGAGTAGTATACCCTGGGGGTTACATAATAAAAAATAAATTAAAATTTACCACGATGCAAAAGAATAAACTTTTGTTGGTGGAGCATACAATTTGGCGGAGGCCAACAACATGGACATGGTGTAGTTTTCATCATGGTAAGCGAAAGTATCCTCATCTATTTTCCATTGAAGATTCTGGCTATGCTCACTTCATTGAGAAAATCACGTGACTGAACTTGTGTCAGCGAGCTAGCATGACAACACGGACAACACAAAACCTACACTACTTCATATCGGGAGCACACCACCCGACGCCTACCGGTTACGACCTTAGTTGAGTTATATGAAAAATATAAAGATTTTTTGTGTATGCCTACTAATGGCATAGCCAACCCAATCGGTGCAAGTATACGAAAATTTTAGGCCTAGGACAAACATAAATAATGAAAATTTGTACTTGACTTTTATACTTCACGATTGTATAAATTTTGCATGCTATATTATTAATTATTATATTTTTTGGTTTCTTATTTGGCTGAGTGAACCACATAAATGTGTTTCTAAAGGTAAAATGTATTTTTATTTGCTAGGAATTTTTAATGTATTTCTTTACATAAACCTCCATTGTGTTTTCTTTAAAATGCATTTTTAACAGAAAAATTGAATTATTTTTGACAATTTCATAAAGATATAGTGTATATATATTTTGGTAAAGCTATCTAAAGTGCACGAAATAGAAAATTTATCTTACTAATGGTTTCTAATGTATGATTAGGTAAGATTTTTATTGAATCATCTAGAGTATAATTAGAACAAACTGTTGACATATTAGTTTTTACTAGTTATCTCATGTTCAAATATTTCTTACATGTTACAATGGATATTTCAATAAATTTACAAGGTATGCATGTTCTGTACTAAATACTGAAAGTACCATGATGGCCCACATAATTGCATGGACAGCATATTATATACTCCATCCCTCCCGATTTATAGGGCATGTCGTGTATCTCTAGATCATCATTTTGATTAATGTAACAAAAATAATATATTGAAATATTATATCATTAGAAAGGAGAACATGTAAAGTTTCGAACGGTATATGTTTTATAATGTATATCATGTATTATATTGATTAATTTATGACCTAGGGATATGCGCAAGAGTTATAAAACGGGACATATGGATTATTTATTCTATGACACATAATTATTCTCATTCCAAAATATATTCTCTGAAAATCTATACTGAATATTATTTCCACACAACATATTTGTTTGTTCTAGATCTAGTTTATTTGTTTGTTCTATGAAGTATGTATATCTTCTTTCTAGGTAGAGAGTGTATGAATCTTGTATATAACTTCAATTTTTTTATGGATCTTATTGTAGATCTGTTGTTATTCTTGAGTGACACAAAACATATTTGATAAATTTCTATTGATTTCAATGAATTAAGAATGATCCTTGGCAGAAATATGTATAGAACTAGTATGAGTATTATTTGTCACTAGGCTTCTTTTGTTGTAAGAAATCCTATATCAAATATTGTATTAAATTTGGACGAATATTGCACAGATATGCTTGGATCTGATATGGACTTGGGGAGGATATTTGAACTATTGTCGCATGCAATCAAAAATTAGTTTTTCTTATTATGAACGGAAATTTGTATGAAACAAGTTGTATGAAATTTGTATGAACCATATACAAAACTTGTATGAATATTGTTTATGATCTGTGAAAAAACTTTGAGATATTGTGTCAAACTAGTATGCATATTTTTGAATATCTTGAAAGAAAAATAGCATGAAAAATTGTTGAATAATCACTGAAGAACTTTTTTGGTTGATACGATAGGTAATTTTAGTTTTTTGTTTGTTTGAGAGTAGCTTATCACGTACCACACGACAAGGTAATTGTAGTTAATTTTGTTAATGAGATAAGAGAAACAAAGACGTGTAATAGTCTGAAAAGGGTTGAGTAGTGTCGGGCTCCTTCTTACGCCATGGATTGCATTTCTCATGACACGGCTAGTACATCTGAATATCGAGGTAATCTGGTCGTGGGTTCGATGAACGATGATGAAGGGTGCAACTATAAGATTCCTTGCACCTCACTCCATGATTTGAATGGCTATGATAGCAGTGGCGGAGCCAGGATTTTCATATTGGGTATTCGAAGCAAAAAAATTCCAGCAAAAAAATATAATATATATAGATTCGCACTAACAAGAACAGAATTACAAAGTGTTGATAGTAGTGACAGCGTCTGGAATAATTAAACTACATTGCAAGTTCAAAGAAAACATACTATTTAACTCTACGACCTCCCTTTTGAAAGCGAGCAATGATGTCACCGTCCACTTTAGGATTGGATCACTCACGGTAAAATAAAAGGATCGGATCACTTGCAAAATCACAGAATACAGAACTGAGTTGATCACCTGGAGAATCGGTCCCTTTCGCGGGTTCACTGCAGAGAATGTGGCGGACGGCCGGCGTGCAGGCGGGCGCCTGCCGAGCGGCGATGGTTGGCGGCACAGGCGCGCAAAACGGCGACGGGGGCGGCCGGCGGCTGAGATCGATCGGTGATCCTAGCGGACAGGGCAAGGCGATGACAGCGAAGAGCGGTTTGCGTAGGGGCTGTCGATCGATGCCTCTTCAGTCTTCCCTCTAGTCTGGTCTGGAGCTGAGGTGGGCCGGTATTGGAAAATGCCCCGAGAAAGCCCATACTGGCCCAGGTTGGAACGGCCGACTCGGGAGGGCTCGGGAGAGCACGATTTTTTACGAGTCTAACACGTACAGAAGAACACTCATATGTATATAAATGCATATAGGAGCTTATATACTAAAAAAAATTGCAAAAAATATTGGGTATTCATTGAATACCCATGAATAGTTCTAGCTCCGCCCCTGTATGATAATGTCGGGCGCCTCTTTACGCCATGGATTGCATTTCTCACAACACGGCTAGTACATCTGAATATCGAGACAATCTGGTCGTGGGTTCGATGAACGGTGATGATTCAGACCAATGAGTACATCGTGGATTTATAACGAGGTCGTGGAGTATTTGTCATTGGGAGTGAGGTTCCAAGAAATGGAGTCATTGGTCTCTTCGTTGAGGTGGACTTCATTGAGTTGCACCAAAGCCGGATGTACTCATGGATGTGTTGCAAGGTCAAATTGGTATCCATCTTTATCTTAGAAACCCACACGTTGTTGAACAAGGCTTGGCTAACTTTCCACTTCTTTCTTGTGAAAGCCATGTAGATGAGAGGTGCGGTATCTTTAGGATTTTTCCCATTGACTTAAGGAGAGTTCCAAAAGTCGGAAATTTTACCGTTCCCAATGGTGATGGTGGTGACGGCATAGAATAGATCCATGTCAACATCATTGCGTGGAGTGTCCGTGCCGACCGAAAGCTTGGTTGGGTCTGGCCATTCGAACCAAGGCCACCACAAACGACGTGTCCTCGTGCCGGCCCAAAGGAACGCACGCTCAATCTTGTTCATGAAAGTGAAGCAACATGGTGGAACGTTGAGGGACGTGAGGTGGAAGATTGCTTGTGAGGTGGGGATGGATTTGATTAGAACCACCCCCCCCCCCCCCCCACAACCAGCCGCATTGATGTTCTTTCCGTCCCAAGTAAGATGTTTTGTCGGCCATTTTGTCCCCGAGAGGTTGAAAGTCCACTCTTTTAAGCTTCCAAAGCGAAACCCAACTACATCATTGGGAAGGAGCAACGGATAACCGGAGACCCATCAAGCACGTCATCAAGGTTGATATCTTCGCATCCAATAGGAATGGGTATCTGGGCATCAAAGTCGATATCAAGCACGTACCTACTACTTAACCGATTTGAATTTGATCACTACAACTCGTGCGAATTTTCAAGCGTGTGTGTGTTCGCGAAGGGAGAGCAGTTGATATTCACGCGTGAATGAATTTGGTGTTGAGATATTTAATTTTAATCCATGCTACAAAAGATCAATGATAATTAATCCATCCGGTCACCAAATAAACTGGATCGCGACGTTTATATATATGTGGATGCAAAATATTACTTTATGTTCTTTGGGCTACTCTTACATTTGCTTTATGTTCTTTGGATTACTTATGAGAGATTGCAAGATGTGTTCAGTTTACACTACATTCTTTTGATTACTCATCTCTTGCTTAATCTATGGATGGATTTAGGATGGCCAAGACACTAGCCGTACGCACATCTAATTAACTGGGCATTTAGGCGGTGTAAACTCTGAGCAGTGTGGCAATGTGACGAGAACTGCAAAGCTGCCAGAATCAAGTCTAGCGTGGCCACAAATTTAGATACTGCAGCTTGAGTCATCAGACAGTACAAATATATGCTCGAGAAAATGGCTCTTGGAGAGCTAATAAACGAGTGCCATGCATCTGTTGATTTTGTATATTTGATCGTTGGTCTAAATTATTCTGAGCTAAGCGTTTTCATGGTTACTTTGTTCTCTCCGTAAATATATGCTAGCTGCCTTAAGGATGATCCGACACGCCATGATTGGCATGCCTCTACCCCTGGCAGCTAGTGCTAAATCTGAGTACTTGGGGAATGTTTGTATTTTGATTTTTTGCAAAGTATATTTAAGAAATCGTGATCATGCACTTGATCATCAAAATTAGTTTCAGGTGATCATATCACAGCACCAAAATCGTAAGCAACTATTCAGATGATCGTATCACAGCACCAATAGATAAACCTTCCCCGTTTCACCTTTCTCATTCTTTCCACATGTTTACTTTAGCGAACTAAAACTTGGTTTCATTCAATTCCAATAAAAAAGGAAAGCAAGAAAAGGAAAAATTAAAATGTTGAAAAATTAACCTGCTAAGTCTATGTTGGCTGTTGGTTGCTGGCACAGGAGATCCCAGCCCAGCTAGCTAACTACCACGTAATTTTCTTTTCACCACAGCTGTATCAAGGGAAAATCTTAGCCGGTAAGATGTTGGCGTCCATTTCCAAAACATGTTTCCTTAACTCCTCCAGGCTAACATCGCGATCACCACCTTAACTGTTGGCTTCACATATGGCCATGCCCCTGGCCCAAGCTGCTGCAAGCGGCCGGCGATGTATTTTATACCAAGGGGTCCACTGGTTCATAGGTTTCTGATTTTGATAATTTCCAGGAAATTGCAGTTGTTTTGGATAAGCCTCTGCAAGCGACGTGATCGTTGGACGGTAATCTGCAGTTAAGCTGCTGAATGGAGGAGGAAAGCAAGTAGTCCCGGCAACAAGAAAGTTTTTTGGTTTGGGAGTCCAATTTGAGGCTGCAAGGGCCATGGCATGGTTTACACATGGAGTAAACCCTTGTTATTTTGTTAAGCATGTTGCTCAGACCACTTGTATGGTTTACACTAACAGTTTGGTTTACGGGTGTTCAATCAGCAGAGATACAATCGCCTAGGTTAATTCGACGTTGATTTGGTTATTCTGAATAAATTGTACGTGTTTTTTCGATAAAGGATGCTTTATTACTTCAAGAAGCAATTACATCCAGCCTCTGCATAACCAGGATGCACACAGCCGTTTGTTGTCTCAAGTGACCAAAGTTACATAAAACAAAAATAGGCGAAATACATATCGGAACGATGAATCATATAACGCCTAAGAGCTAGGTGGAGCAACTATCCGTAGACTATGTTGCCATCCATGTACGTGTATAGGTGCTTCACACTTGGAGACTATTTATCTCTTCACCTAGAGCAGCATGCTAGAACACCTGTACGGCGACAATGGATCAGGTAGCACTACTTTAACCTAATTAATTCGAGTTGAGCAAAGCAAGTGACTATGAGAGTGATCCAATACTTTAACACGGGGAAGAACTAACTCTCTCCCCCCGCGTTGCCCTCCTCTGGCGACCAGGGGGAACCCTAGCCACCGCCCCTAGGTTCCCACCCCCTCTCTCCCCTGCCTCGCCGCCGCCGGAGGGGGGCCGGCAAAGCCGCGCACTCCCCGGGGAAGGTGGCGGCGGGGCGGTTTTTCCCTCCCGCGTCCTTGGTGAGAGGGAGCTCATTCGGGCGCGGCGACGGCGGCGGGCGCGACGACGGACGGCGGGCGCGGCGGTGAAGGGCGACGGGCGCGGCTGGCTGCGGACGGCGCGTGGTGGCCGTGCGGGGTCGTGGCGATGCTGAAGGTGCTGGCGGGCAGGGCGGGCCATCCGGGCCTGATCTGGGCCGCGATGGGCGGCGCGACGGTGTGGTGGTGGGAAAGTGCGGCGGCTGGGATGGCCGCGTGGGCGGAGGAGCCTGCCGAAGGCCATGGCGGCGGTGCTGCTTCTGCTGGCTGCGGCGATGGGCGGGCCCCGATCTGGTCCTATCGGGCCATGCGGGCCGCGGCCGCTGTTGGCGTTGGCGGCGTCTCCGTCATGGCGCTGGGGTGGCGCGGTGCTGCCATGGTCATGGGCCGGGTTGGCTGTGCGGTGGCGGCTTCGGATGGTGCGGGGAGTTCATGTCTGCGGACTTCGGCGTTCGTCCTTGAGCCCCGTGTCGGTGTTGGTCGGCGTCCCCTCTATGTGGTGTTCCTGCGGTGCCCACGGTGATCTTTAGCGGTTCTCCGTTGGCTTCGGGCTGTGCTGCCCTCTGCGCGTCGGCGGCTACAGGTTGGCCAGGAGGTTGCTCAGCGGTTGCAGGTGGCGGTTTGTGCCGGTCCTTGCTGGCGGGCGCGAGGTCTTGGAACTCTTCGCTGGGCGAAAGCTCTATCTTGGCGGCCGTCCAGGACCGACGACGGTGACGCCTGTGGGCGCCGCATACTTCTTGAAGGCGTCGTCGAAGCGGGTGTTTCTTGTTCTCCGCTCAGGCTCTCCGGGGGAAACCCTAGATCCCTCGCGGGATCGGGCGTGGGCGGCGCTCTTGCATCGCTTGCCTCTTGGGGCCTCGCTTTGGATGTCCACCGGACAAAGGGACTTGTAGAGTGTTTTGGTGGTTTTCGGCGGAGGCGGGTTCGTCTTCGGCCAGGCGGGGCGCGGCCTCGGGGCCGGCGTGGTAGTTGGAGCGGTGGCTCCGGTCTGTCGCCTCCGCCTGTTGCGTTGAGGTGTGGTGTCGACCTGGTTGGTCGTCGACCCGTGTGGAGCGCAGCCTCGGGGCTATCGTGTGATGTCGTGTTGTAAGAGCATCTCCAGTCGCGTCCCTCAAAAAGCGTCCGGCACAAATGATTTGGGGCACGTTTGGGACCGCGCCGGACAAAAAGAGACCAAAAATCTGTACAAAAAGAGACCCTTCCCGCCGCGTCCTCAAACAGCGTCCGGATGCATGCATTTTAATAGAGGGGACCACCCCATGTGGGAAAAGTAGGTGAGAGAAAGTGTGGGGAAAGAGACTAAGCATGTGGGGACTAGGGGCTGCATGCATGTGGACGACTCATTTTGTGTCCGGCGTCCCCGGTAGAGACTCTATGCATAGAGTCTCTACCGGGGACGCCGGACACAAAATGAGGCGCTAATTAGCTTTGAGGGACGCGACTGGACGACTTTTTCCCCCATTTCTTGTCCGCGGCTCATTTGGGGGACGCGACTGGAGATGCTCTAATGGTTTTCGGTTAGTTTTCCTCATAAACGGGCCAACTCTTTTCTCCTATATCAATGAAAGGCAAAGCTTTTGCCTCGTTTCAAATTTTTCTTACTTTAACACAATATGAGGATAGAAATTCTGCATGCAGGTTGAATTAAGGTTCTTCTCAGCCATATTAAACATCGGAGATTGATACACTACATTACTAAATGTACTATATTTAAGCCAGTGAGTAAACCTCATGTCATGGTCATGGTCGTGTCCTCTCACGTTAGGACTCCAAGGTTTTGGCTAAGCATCGCATTAATCAAGTCATTTTTTTGCGGGTGCATTAATCAAATCATTGATCGACTAAGACATAGGAAGCAATACTGTGAGTGCATTTTGACAACATCATGCGTGTATAGGATGTATGTAGGTATCTGCGTACGAAATTTCAAACGTAAATTCAAAATTATGTGATGAGCAATATAATTAAGTACCCGGGATTTCATTGTGCAATTCTGGTTTCACTTTTTTTGTGGAAGCGACATACGATAAAACAAATTCTTGAAATTTTTCATGGAAGATCACAAAAGGGTTAGGCACGACCGCACGAGATCGAGTAGTAGGAGAGCCTGTCCGAGTGTGACGCGAAAGGCGGCCGCTCTGAGTCCCAGCCGACTCATGCAGCTGCTCGGTCAAGATATTTTCCCGAATTAGAGGTGTTGGCGTCGTGGATCAAACCAGACGTGCCGGTACGATTTATGTATGGCAATATAACATGCTTCAGTGAGTACTGGCGAGAGTGAGTGAGTGGATTTACCGGTGAAGGGGAGCAAAAGGAGGCGTAGATTGGAACCTCTCGGTTTATTTTGTAAGATCAGATTGGGTTCTTTTGAGAAAGATAGAACGCTTGAGCTTAGCTCTTGCAGGGCACCTGTTACCGACCGGCATAGATCATATGTACTAGATTTAGTTGTGCGCCTTGGCGCACGATCCCGTTGAATCCACACTGAATTACATTGTATATAACGGTGATAAAAATCAGGTGGGAGATGATAACATATGTAAATTTGAAGACTAAGCAATTCGTGGTATAATGGAACCAGATGTATACACGTGTAAGGTCTGGATACCATAAATCTGCGTCTCATGAGTACAAAATGCAATACCTTCACATTGAGGAAGTATATGCGATAGACATTTACAGAACTAAGCATAATTGTTCTCATCTTCTATAGTAGAAAAACATTCAGTGTCCAAAACATTTAAGCCACTCATATAATAGCGATTAAGCCACTCATTTATTGTCCTCCTCG
>NC_061509.1:286282838-286310009 GCF_022539505.1 Lolium rigidum | reverse complement strand
GAATGAGGGAAGGGAAGGAGACAGACATGGATAGCACCGGAGGGCGAGCGCGGAGCGGAGGCGCGGAGGGCGGGCGCGGAGCGGAGGCGCGGCTGGGAGCGGAGGAGGAAGGGGAGAGGGAGCGACGGGATTGGAGCTCGCAGCCACGCGCGACGGGAGAGTCTGGGCCGAGCGGGCTTTACAGGACCCGTGGATAAAATGCGGGTCTGCGGGAGGGCCTCGCGCCCTGGATGGAATGGCTGGCCGAGATCGCGCCACGTCAGCTCGATCGGACGGCCCAAAATCCAAACGCCTGTGAGAGCCCCATGGGGGTGCAGCAATCATACCGTGAGATACTGCATGATATAGAACAATAAGAATAGGAGTATTGGATAGCTAGGACATCGCATCCAAGAGCATCTCTAGCTGATTCCTTATAGTCGGTTGGGACCCCATGCAAATCTTACCGGGGGATTAGGTCCGCGCCTGGTTGGGACGGTAAATTAAATTTCACTTGATGATGCACCAATGGTGTTCGCCACAATGCGAACAAGGTATTATTTTTTTTACCATTTTCTTATGAATGAGGTATAAGATATGTGCCAGTGTATTTACACAATTTTATTTGAAATATGTCGCTCCATGAAGAAGTGCAAAAGGAGAGAGCTCACAGAGGATAACAACAATGCATTATATTTCGTGTAGAGTGATCAAGCTCTTCTTCATGAGGCATTGTACTCTCAGAATGAAAAACAAACTTTCGATGAATTTAAGCAAAGAAAATATGAGCGTTTAACAATTCTAATACTAGTGGAGAAACAAGATAACTAGCATCAATCTTAAATAAGTTGTACACTTTTGTTATTTTTCCAATGTCGGCTATGATTGCTCAAGTGCAGAAGCTAGAGCACTATAATCTATGAAACTACATTAGTGATTTTGTGCACTATGTGACTATGTTAATTATTTGTATGCACTATGCGACTACATTAGTGAATTTTGTATCACATCAAAATACAACTAATGAGTCGCATAAAGTGGAAACATGGATGAGCCAACGGAAAAAAGACAAAGTATAAAATCTAATCATCTTGGATTCTAACCAATTGACGTCAGCCACCCTGGTTGAAGATAGCCCGAACGACCGTCATCAGATGATTGCAACCAGAATCCATATGTCCCCGCTGCTCCACAAGAGTGACTATGTTAATAATTTGTATGCACTATGCGACTATATTAGTAATTTGTATGACGATGCTATGAATTTATATGATTGTTATTGATTCGTACGATATTGCTTATGCATAATTGCAATAAGACTGCACAATTTTTGTAAGGAGTTAAATTTAGAAGATGGACTAGGAACCTTTTATTTCTTAGGACCAAATATATGAGAGTAGTAGAAAGCACCAATGGCGTTTGGTACAATGCGAACAAGGTATTATTTTATTTTTTGCCATTTCTTATGAATGCGGTAGAAGATATGTGCTAGTGTATGTACACAATTTTATTTACATTGTGTCGCTCCATGAAGAAGTGCAAAAGGAGAGAGCTCACAGAGGATAACAACAGCGCACTGTATTTCGTATGGAGTGATCAAGCTCTTCTTCAGGAGGCATTGTACTCTCAGAGTGGAAAGTAACCTTTCGATGAATTTAAGCAAATAAATAAGGGTTTTAACAATTCTAACATAAGTGGAGAAACAAGATAACTAGCATCAATGTTAAATAGGTGGCACATTTTTTTCATGTGTTACAATGCCGGCTAGGATTGTTCAAGTGGAGAAGCCAGAACACTATGATCTATGAGACTATGTTAGTGATTCGTGTGTACTATGTGACTATGTTAATGATTTGTATGCACTATGCAACTATGTTAGTGATTTGTATGATGATGCCATGAAATTATATGAGTGTTATTGATTTTTATGACTGTCGTTATGCGTAATTGCAATAAGACCGCACAAAAAAATTAACGAGTTCCATTTAGGAGATGGACTAGGAACCATTTTTTAGGACCAAATTAATATATGAAGTTAACATACATAAAGGGCTAAACTATAAAGGATCGGCTAGAGATACTCATAGATCCATACAGCCAGTGAGTATTTATCTGAAATTCAGAATACATGGGGGCCCATCGTATGTCCGGTACCTGTACCTTGTCATGTCTCCGTAGAACAGCGACGCGGAAATTACGCGCGAAATTAAGCTTAAAATTTGAATAACTCCGACGAGAATTTCAGGCGCGCGAGCAGCTGCCAAGTGCTTTACCCTTTACACGCACTGACGAAAAAAACGTCGCTCTCCTCGACACACCATCATCTACACATCCGCAGTTGGAAACCTGAGCAAGTTGTGCCACGCTTATAAAACCAGGAGCGCGCCCCAGGGAAGTCGAGCACAACGCCATCTAGCTACCCGCCCGCGCCCACGGCCGCACTCGCCTAATCTCCGGCCAGAAAGAGAAGCCAGCCAAGATTCCGGCGAGACACCCAAGCCATGGCGAACCCATCTGCCTCCGACGCGGCCGCGAGATGCAAGGCACCCATGTTGACGTGCCTCTGCTCGCCGACGAACCACCCGGGCTCCTTCCGCTGCAGCCGCCACCGAACTCCCCGCGGATGGCCACTGCAGTCCTCGTCCTCCGTCCGCGCCTCGCTGCAGCAAGCCGCGGCGCAGGCCGTGACGTGGAGCAGGACAGCGGGCAAGGGGCGGCCCGTGCTGCGCGCGCACCTGCAGCGGCTACTGGCCAGCCCGCCGCCGTCCTCCGGCCGCCGCGACCACCGCCGCTGCCGCGAGTTCAAGCCCCGCCTGTCCAGGCTCGTGTCGCCAGCCCCGGCCGCTTGCTCTTCGCTCGTAGTGCGCCTCTTCTTCGCGCGCACGCATATGCGTCCTGTAGGATTAGCGGCCTGGAGCCTAGCTTTGCAAAAAAAAATCTTACAGCGACTCAACTCTTTGCTGAGTAGTACTCAACTCCGATCAACTGATTGTTATTTGTACCAAAATGTGTATATACGTGTCTCCTTGTAAATTTTCTCCGGAGGCGGAAATGAAATGGAGTGGCTTATGTCTATCTGCATGCATCCTTTTGCTGCTGTAGAGATCATGTATACTTGTGTTTACACTCCGGAAAAAAACATCTTTCTACTTACATTTCTTTATCTTTTCTAAAGCAAGTTTATTTATCTTTGGGGTGCTAATACTCTGGATTACTTTTGCTTTGCTCCAGGGACATGCAGGTAAGTTTAGATGTAGCACGCACAATTGGGTCGATGGAGTAACTAGATTGTCTGGATATTTGATGTTGAGCCAATTTCATTGGATAATCCTCTTTGAGGACCCCAGATAATCTGTAAAAATATATTGGATAATCTATACCCATCGGAGGATATCGATTATACTATATCCATTGCCATATTCGGCGGGTATCCGTTTGACAAATATTCATATCCGTATCCATATCCGACGAATTTTTAATATGCACACCATATATTCTTAAAAGTCGGATGCGGGTGCAATTTGTAGATAAATCTATCTATACCATTTGCATCCCTAGTTAGGCCTCGTTGGTTTTGTAGGGGATTAAATACAGATATGGAAAATCCCTTTCCACAATCCCGTCCACATTTTGTGTCGTTCGGTTAGCACCTATTAATTTGATATCATTGTCTTGGGGCAAAAGCATTTGAATAGACAGTCATCTGATGGACGGAGACATGGCGTCAACAGGTGATTTGTATTGCTGTGTGCGGTAGCAGATTTCAGGAGAAAAAACTGAGCAGGTTAAGTATCGCCGCCTTCCACAACGAACAAGAAGCAGGTGACGGCCAATCCAGTTGTGCGCCCACCGTTCCTCCCACAATCTTCTTGCGCAATTTAAAGAGCTGGAGGGGGAATCGCAACCTCTCCGCCAACAGCAAAATATCACGAATCTAACAAAAACCAGTAAAAATATCACGAGCTCAACAGAGAAAAAAAATCTTGTGTTCCGGTTCAGTTCATCAATTTCACCAGGAATACTTTTACCGTAGAAAATATCACAGAGGATAGGAGGACAAATCCTCAGTTCATCTCAGTTACTAAATGACTAGGGCAACAGTCCATGTCAGTTGCATAATAAAAATGTTACGGAGCACACAGATTTCTTCGGAGCAGGAGGCTTTTCCCCCATTGCTCCAAGTTGCTCGTATCATCGGGGTGGGGGCACGGTTGTCGCGTGACGGGAGGAACCGACGGCGAGACGCCACCGGTCACTCAACTGGTGCCGATCGAGCTTATCTAAAAGCGAAACAGGGGAAGGGAGGGACGTTGCCACACTCCAGAAACAGAAAGCTGTTGTAGCAACAATCATCCATGGCGGATAAGACTGAGATGCATGTATCCGAATGTCTCCATTTCTCACTCATGTATATATCCAAAACGAAAGGGAGGAGGATGAACTCTGCTACCTAGCTGGCACAGGCTAATTACTTACAGCCAACTATGCTCACTATCAGTGCTCAGTATGTACTAGGTACCCTGCAGGCTGCAGTTATGACATGTCGACGGGGTTGGGTGTGTTTGTTCACTGCCGGTTGTCGCCGGCGCGGTCCCCGGCGAAGGAGACAGTGGAGAGACGGCTAGGTCGGGGCCGGAAGCCAGCGGAGGCGCGCCTCCGGTGCGGCGACTGCGGGGTCGGCGACAGCGCCCTGCGCGCCCACGTACCGCTCTCGATGGCGCGGCCGACCCGCACCAGCGTCACCATCTTGGAGGCCCCGCTGCCGAGGGATGCCGGCGAAGGCGGAGAGGCGGGCTTGCTGTGGCCGTGTCCGTGGCAGGTCGGAGTCTCCTGCTTGCGTCTCTTGTGCTTGCTGCAGCGGAACGAGCCGGGGTGGTTCGTCGGAGAGCACATACAGGACTGACGGCTCTTCGCGGGGGCGGCCGATGCAACACTGATGGTCTTGCCCGGCGAGCGGGCTCCGGCGGCAGCGGCGGCGGACAGCTTGATACGGTTGGGAGAAGCGGAGCGGTAGTTGGGTATCGACAGGACCGTCCCGCTGAGCCGGCTGGCAGCCGCCGTCGCCATTAGAACTGTTGACATTAGAGAGAGAAGTTGGTGTGGCAGAGGTGGTTCAGGGGAGTGGCTATTAAACAGAGGAAGCGGTTTGGAGGGCATATATAGGAAGCCAGGGCTAGTTTGGTAACTTCAGACGGCGGGGAAGAGGAGCTGAAGAGTTCGGTGGGCGGCTCGCCCTGCCGCACACCGGAACCGGTCCTAGATTCCGGTCAACGTCGGCCGACAACCCAATATTGTAAGGATTCATGCTAACTTGGTTTGAAAATGTTTCTGAAAATTATGGCCAATTTCTTGCAGTACAAACCAACACAGAGTTTGGGAAACTCTTGCTTTTCCTATGTTTTTTCATTTTACCGTCAACGGCAAACGATCTGAATCGACAAAACCATCCCGGGGATCTGCACCGGTGAAGGCTTAACTAATTGTCAGACAAAAATACAGGTTTATTAGGGTATTATGTGCTTCAAAAATGTACTAATTAATTTAATAAGAAAAATATAAAATATACGCTGCAGAAATTATACTATTAGATTCATATTCAAAAGAAGTTTTCAATAATATAATATTTATGGTATATATCTAATATTTTTTGATCAGATTTGTAATCAATTTTTTTAAATACTTAATACCCGAATAATCCGATATAGATGGAGTAGATTTTTTTCTCTTTAGAGGACAACACACATCAAATGCTATGTCCAGTATAGTAATATAGGTTCGGACTGGGTTTTTTTTTCTGGGCTGGAATTTCCGAAATTTATGCGGAAACCAGATATTCCGCTACCCTCCATAATTTTTTATACCAATCAATCTTTTTGGCTATATTTGAATTTGAACTCTAGTTTTTGGTCATATGGGTGACGTGTGATGTATCCTACAGATAGCTTGAGACGGTGTGGTTGCTTGGTGCGCAAGAGTTTCCCAAAGGTCGCGAGTTCAACTACAAGAGCAAAATATTTGTTTTTTTCTATTTATTCTGTCTTTTGCATTAAAAATGATAAACATAAAGGTGACATGACTATGATTCGAGGTCATAACTTGCTTGTCTTCGACGATAGAGTCTTACCGTTGCCATGCATAAGCCATACAATTAATTTAGGATAGAAATTTCTTTGTTTTGTGTTTCAATTTTTTGAATTTTAAATTTTATTTGCATAATCTCAAACGAAAAAATCCCATGATTTCCGATATTTTAGGGTAACCGGATTTTCCGGTATCCTCCGATAAAAAACTATGACCGAGAAAAAAAACCTTGATCACGACAAGAAAAATAGCACACTAGGAGTGTGCATGGGGATTTCCCATGATAAAAGTCTTGCGTGCACGAGTATCTCATCGAGAACCATATTCGGCTGCGGACATAATTTTTGCACATTGTGCATGTGCCGATTCATCTGAAATTCGGCAGCGCCATGCTGGTTCCTGTGTGCAGCCCACCGGTTATGGACCTCCATCCCCATGTTACTGTCAGCAATCCAGTTCCGGCACACCGAAAGGATAGAACCAGGAAAGGCAGTTGGCAGATTTCATGGAACGTTTCGAAAACAGGCTGGCCAGCGCAGCGATGGCCATGTTGGCATGAGTAGGAACTAGGAACTGACGTGACACGTGGAGCCCATGTTATTGGTATCATCTCATTGGTACTCCATCGCGTGAAACCCGGCGACAACATCGTCATCAACAGGGCAGAAATGGAGGAAAGATTTTTCTAATGCGTGTTCAAGCTTGCAATCTTTCTAGTAGTTGAAATTGTTTCCCTACGATGCATTTTTCTCAGCCTATCCAAATGTATTTGCCTTTTTTGTTTAGGTTTCCAGGCCACACATTGGAACAGCTATCGTGCCCGGCCGTCGTTTGCGAGCTCCATGCCATGCACCAGCATTATGCTGGTTCATGCATGAGCCTGACAGACTACGTATCACTAACTAAGAGCGGCCTGTCGACCTTAAATCAGCTTATTGTGTAAGCTCTGGATCTATTTTGTTCAGAAAATAAAAGTTGTCTAGACCTCAGTCGAGTGATATTTTTATAAGATCATCTCCAACAGTTGATCCGGAAACGTGTCTAGACAATATAGATACATATAAACCGTCTACTTTCCAAAATGTGCTGCATACAAATTTGCGTTAAAACTAAAATTTATAGAGGTTTATCAACATATCAATCATTGTACTAATATCTAATGCATACATCATGAAAATATATTTCATGGTGGTTATTGTAATATAAGTTTTCTTTTTTTGCGAATACTTGCAATTAATATAAGTTCGTTGTTCTAGATGTAGATGTTTTTCAAATATAGTTGGTCAATTTTTTGAACATATATTTTAGAATGCCGGAAGTAATAGTGAATGGATGGCGTACTTCTTTTTTAAATCGGAAATATGCTATTTCAAAGTTGTAGGAAAAAGATTCACGTAAACACATATAACTTTTATACTTGTTCATATAAATTTTTGAGGAAAAATATGATAATATGTGGCCTACACCAAAAAGAAAAATCATACTAAAATTTGTCCACATATAGCTGCGTATCGCTGATCTCCAATCATCGTACTGCAATTTGTCTTTGGTCGTTTGCATATGATTATGCTTGGTTTACTGAAATTAAATAATCACATCCATTAAATATAAAATACGAGATTATTTAATGCATATATTGGCCTGGGAATTGATCCGATCGAGATGCAATTTGACATATATATATGGGTGGGAAAGAACATAGCTTTTGGGCGCTACTGCATTTACAAGATCTTATTGTTATTATTCGAAAGAAGGAGATCTTGTTACTCATTTTCTCGCAGATCTCGCACGTATGCGTGTCGGATCGGACCAACCGAGCATGGCCCGACCAAAGTTGGACGCAGCGTGTGATCTCGTGAGTCGTGACGATGCGGGGACGGGATGTCACGAGTCACAAGCAAGCGAGGTACATTGACCCGACGTCTCCGGTCCCACCCACACCACCGACACCTCCGCTCCCACCCACACCACCACCAACACCATCGTGCCGCCGGATCACCACGGGGAAGAAGAAGAACGGCCACTAGGTATTGGCAGTGGCATGAAGAAGGATCTGAGGCCCAACGGGGTGCAGCTCCCCCGTCGACCTAGTGCGGCTGTTGTATGCAAACTAGATGATGTGCTGTCGTTGGGGGGACGTGCACCGTCCTGACGGCGGCCGGGGGCTCAGCCACCTCCAGATGTCCGCACGCGCATCTGCACGAGCCAGAGAGGAGCGCCGAGATCCGGCGTAGGCGGAAGTACCTGCCATAAGATCTCCACGCCGATCCTTCTTTCGCCGTGGACTCCGATCTGTTGCACACCTGGCGCGAGACCGAGAGGCATCCGAGGAGGAAGGCGAGGATCGTCGGCGACCGGGACTACCCGTTTTATGAACCTCTGACGCCTGCAAACCCTCTTGCGCCTCCTCGTCGAACACGGCAACCGACTCCTCCTGTGCCTCCCCAGGATGACGACGCGCTGGCCTACTACAACGAGGAGGCCAAGGATGACATAGAAGACTTCGTCGGCTACGTCTTCCACACCTAGCAGACGGCCATGGCGGAGGGCCGGGAGTTCCAGTTGCCGGATACCATGACACGAGACAGCGACGCTCGGCATCCTCGTGTCGGAGGTGGACCGACCGGTGCGTCCGATGCTGCCCCGGTACGCCACCAACATCATGTTGTTCCTCGGCCTTTAATAGGAGACCGGCATCGTCCCTGGCATTGCCCACACCACCAACACCTCCGCTCCAACCCTCATCTCCACCGCCCGCCGTTGACACCACCGACACCTCTGATGTTTGTGGCGTACCGGGGCAGCGGCGGAATAAAATAGGAGAAATACACTGCCACTACAGTGGTCCCACTGCTAACGTGGACCAATGGACATTGGAGTTGCGGCGGGAGCACATGCCTCCAGATTCATTCTATTTGCTCTTTCGGATCAATTGAAAGATTCCATGGCAACGACTTTGGCTCTAGAGCGATGGTACTTGTAGGCACATGAGTGAAAAAGTCAGGCCGGCCCCGGTAGAAGGGCGGCAACAGCGGCTATAGTGGTTGTTGGGTGGTTCAACAACCTCTTTTATTACGTTTGTGAGATGCGTGCTTCTTGTAAACTTTATAATACATCCGAAGTTTCTCATCTTGCCACCTAGAACGGTGTAATTATCTACCGGTAAGGGTACCATGGCGGAAATTTATGTGTGTGCTTTGTTTACCGACGAGGAAGCCCATCCTTCGGGAAAAAGTGTTTACATGGAATTTTTGTTTGTGGCATCTAAAAAATTCGCCGGGTATGGGGGCCATTCTTGTAGTGATGGTTGCCTAGTTATGTAGTATAAACCACTAAGATATTTGTTAGGTATCATGATTTAGGCATCTTTAACATTTTTTCACACGACCCCCACAGAAGTGGGATCGATTTCCATTCTATATAACACGGGAAATAGCTAAAAAGCATCCACATGTTCTAAGACGGGAAAGAAAGCGCAGCCTATTGCTAGGGTAGTTGTACCTGTCTCAGGATGAGTTCTCACAACAAAGTTAAGATGAAAAACAATAGTATAATAAACAACAGTACACCTATTCTTATAAATTATTTAAGTATAGCATCACAAAATTTTATTATCAGGTCAAATTGCAGTTGTATAATAAACAACACTACACCAAACAGATAGCAACCTTGCTATGTGGTTAAATATATGAACTTTATTACAAAAAATTATATTACTAATATTGTATCACGAAGAAGATAATTTTAGAAAAGTATAAATTTTGATACAAATTGTAATTTTCGTAATACCTCTTGATATTACTGATACGATGGATCATGCAATATCGTTCCTGCTGACTGTTAATTAGGATGGATACATACCAAGTGGCTCTTGATGGTAGTACGAGAAGGTGCTATATATGAATTTGACTATCCACTGATTGTAGAATCGTCCATGAATTTCAATGAGGTGCAGGGAGCAATGTGTAACAAGTATCATTGGGGTATGAATGATACCGTGGTGGTAAGGTATTTGGATAAAGATACAAACTGTTATGTGGATGTCAAAAGAGATGATGACTTGGCTCTCATGTTTGGGAAGCTATCAGGATACAAAGAGTGTAGTTATTCAATTATTTTCTTACTTCAAAAATTTGTTGCGTACAGTAGTTTATCCTAATACAGTCAACAGTAATCCTAAATCTCCACCTCCCGTGAGTGACAGCCAGCCTCCAACCTCTGCTGGCGCTTCTCAAAAAAATTGGAGGAAAAAAACCTCTTCTGATGCTAATGACATCACCTATGATGACAGCGCATTACCTGATCTTGCGGTACATTCAGAAGATGAGGACGAGAGGATGTACCAGACATAGTTCCCTCCAATCATGACTATATTCCGCTATATATGCTTCCACTGATGATGAGGATCGAGGACCAAGAAGACATCGACATGGGTGGGTTTGAAGATGGCGAAATAGAAGAGGATGCTGACAGACCAATTGTCGAGTATGACAAAAATGACCCAAGCATGGACGAAGGAACTATCTTTCGTTCAGTTATTGACTGTCGAAATGCCCTTGCTACCTTTGCAATCGTTAGAGAATTTGATTATATCACAGAGAAGAGTGATCCAACCAGACTTAGAGCTCCTTGTCCATTTGAAGGTTGTCGATGGAAAATTCATGCTTCATTTATGAAGAATAGCAAGCTATTCCAGGTAATACTTGTGCAGATTATATTGCTAATTATGTGTCCTAATTATATTGTTCTGTATATGTGCAGATATTGATTTTGTAAGCACATATATATGTCCTAATTATATTTCTTTGTATATGTGCAGATTAAGGTGAATCCTTGTGAACATACATGTCCAACTGCGCTTGAGAGTGAAAAGTTGCTGGCGGCTAAGAGTAGGTGGGTTTGTGACGTTGTTCTTGAGTGGGTCAGAGAAAATCCAACAATTGGTGTTTCAAAGCTGATTGAGAAGATACATGAGAAGTAGATAAAAGTGCCATGCATGAGGGTGTCCAATAGGAGGGAAAAGGCAATGGACAAGCTTGTAGGCAAGTGGGCTTATAGCTTCCATCTGTTGTACACATTCAAGGCTGAAGTTGATAAGTGCTCACCGGGTAGTGTTGTAGACATTGATAGACACACAGTTCAATACAAGCTGAGAGGTGTAACAAAGGAGAAGGAGTTCTGCAAGGTATGTGTATGTTCATTCTTCTCACTGATCCTTTGCATGTCTAGTCGAGAAAATAATGAACTGGGTTACTTTGTCACAGCTCTAGGAAAGGCGCCAAGAAAGTTGTGAAAAAATACAGCGAAGAAGAGAAAATCACCATATTCTACAAATGTTGATGCTTCTGCAACTGGATCAGTCTCCCTTGATAGCCCAGCGAAAAACACCCGAAGCATGGCAGCAAAAGCACAAGATAGCCCAGCAAGAAACACACGCGCCAATAAGAAATTGCGCCTTTGAGTTGTAGTTTGATTTATTTTTGCTTCCGTGAACCTGATGTATGAAAACGCTTTTAGTATGTCATTTGAACCTATATTTTGTTGCATTCAGTTCAAGGTTGAACTTTGTGTCATGTGAACCAGAATGATGTTACGAGTGTAATATGTGTTCTTGTGAAATTATGTGCACTTATACTGGTTACTTCTAATTTGTGATCTTCGGTATTATATGATTATTTTGTTCAACTATCCAAAACTGTGAAATTTAGCAAAGATCTTGCGAAAATTTAGTATGCACCATGTCAAAATTCACCGTTCTCCAGTATACTCTTGGATGGCAAAACTAATTAGCGTACTAACAGTAGAAAGATAGCAGAATTGCATAAGTGATTACCACACTGACGGAGGAGTGGTTTTTTTTTAGAATTGGATTGGTCAAATGACTTTTTTTTTTGATGTAACCATATATTTCATTAGACAATCTGTTTACAGAGATTACACATATGGTCACCACACAAGACAAACATTTGCATCAAGCAACTTTGCACAAGAAAACTCACAAGAAGTAAAACTACAAGTTCACCCTTGGAGAAAACTGTGCCTCGCCGAAACATCGTCCATCTTCCTCCACTGCCACCATGGTAGCGCTGGAAAAAAAGGCGAACAACCACCACACCTAGATCTAGGAGAGCACCATCGCATTCAATGATGCTTTTTGAGCCGATGAACTGGGTCGTCGCAGAGGACGAGCCCGAGACTTTGTGGCACGTCGGCCGGGGATCTTCCCCATGGTCACCGGATCCCAACACCGTCATCATCTCCGGACTCGGTCGAAGAAGACAAACGCTGCCGCCTGCCGTCATCCTCACACCCAACTGCAAGACGCCAGACATAACTGCAGCAGCCAACGCAACCGTCACCCGTGAGAGTGCCGAACGCCAACCGCCAGACACGAATCTTACCAGATCCGAAGACCGGCAAGAAGACCAGGCCACTTGCCCTCCGACATCACCGGTTAGAGCGACGACGAGATGGAGAAAGAGCAGAGGCAAATTATTCCGACGCGACGCAATCTTCTCCATAGAACGACGCCCCAAGAAAACACTTGCCAATAACTACTGGCCGGAGCCGATACTCCGGGGTCCGGCGGCTGGCCGGAGCCGATACTCCGGGGTCCGGCGGCTGGCCGGTGTAGTTTGCCGGCAGATCGCCCCGTCGGAGCGGTTCCTGTTTCGTGGGAGCGGTTCCTCTCGCGGGGCGTGAGTATTGGCTCAGTCATAGTGGCACAAATGATAAAAACCCTTAAAAATATAGTCCTCTTCTGCAGTAAGACAAATACCAGAAATGCCACTAGATAATTATAAAAAGATAGAAATGGTATTGGAATATTAAAGTGATTAGAGTACTAAAAATTATGGTTAGAAAATATTTATTTTACTCAATCTAAGATAATAGCAGGTCGTGATACAATTTTCGCAACATTTTTGCAGGAAGATGTTACAACCGTGCAAAAGATTTTTTTGGCAATTTATGAAAAAAATAAATAGTAATGCAACGAAGCAGATTACGAAAAAAAATCGTTTGGTCGTTGACATGCCCTTTCTACAGACTATTCAAGTTCAGACTGTTGACATTGCCCTGCCAATAGGCTAGCTATGATAGATCCAACTTCCCTAGCCAATTGCTCTTGAGGCCGAGGGAAGGAAATGGATTTTATATCGAAAACATATAGAACCAGTTACACATGGGTGTCCTACAATATGCAAAACGTCATAGGTCAAAGTAAACAGGATGGAGACAGTGCCAGTGCACACCACGGAGAAGTCAATCTTGAGGTCCCCGGATCTAGCAACAGAATCTAATCAGAACAAAACGAAATTCTCAATAATTGGCAAGGAATCTAATCTCCCTTCCCGCTTTATACGGCGCGATTTGTCTAGAGCACAGCAGCTAGCAGGCACGAATAACCGGAAGCCCGGTCGCCCTCCCCGCCGTGGGCATGCAGAGAGCCTCCGTCCCGGGCGGCGCAGCCGTGGTTGCCTCCGTTGCAGGCCGTTTACCTTTGCCCCGGTTAATCTCCGTCACGCTCGTGTCCTACCTGGATCAACGGAGCTCGTAAGTCGTAACTGTCTCGAGACATTGGATAACCGTCTCGAGCAGATTAATTCCAGTCCGACTGTGCAGTGACTTGATCGTGCCCTGGCTAGGGGGCAACTTCCTACGTGCTCCACCTGTCATGGCAGCAGAGTGCAACCTTCATCCCAGAGGGTCCATCGAGTCCACTTGTGCGTGCGCGCGCACGCGATCAAGTCCAACATCCATGTATTCATTGAAGAATTCTTCGTAACATCCAAAGCCTATCGAAACAGGGGCGGGACGTCACAACACTCCAGAAACAGAAAGTGGTTGTAGTAGCAACAATCATCCATGGTGGATAAGCCTCAGATGCATGTATCCGAATGTCTCCATTTCTCACCCATGTATATATCCAGAACGAAAGGGAGGATGAACTCTCCGCTACCTGGATCAAAAACTCCAGTCTACCACCGGCTAATTACGTACAGCGGTCGGAAGATCCCAGTGAATTGTTAGGGGAACTTCTCCCCAATTATCTCCTATGCTATGACAAGTCGACGAAGTTTGTTCATCTGTTCACCGGCGGTTGTCGCCGACGCGGTCCCCGGCGAAGGAGACGGAGGAGAGGCGGCTGGGCCGGGGACGTTGGAGCCCGCCGGCAGTGCGTCTCCGGCTCTGCGACTGCGGGGACGGCGCGAGCGCCCTCCGCGCCCACGTCCCGCTCTCCACGGCGCCGCCGACCCGCACCAGGGCACTGCCCATGTGCTTCGTCCCCAGCTTGGAGGCGCCGCTGCCGAGGGAGGCGGCCTTGGACTCCTGCTTGCGCCCCTTGTGCTTGCTGCAGCGGAACGAGCCGGGGTGGTTCGTCGGGGAGCACATACACGATTGCCGGCTGTTCGCTGCGGCGGACGACGCCTTCCGCGACGAGACGCTGACGGCCTTGCCCGGCGAGCGGGCGCCGACGGCGGCGGCGAGCTTGACACGGTTGGGGGAGGCGCAACCATAGTTGGGAATCGACAGGACTGGGCCGCTGGGCCGAGTGACAGCCGCCGCCGCCATGAAAATTGCTGAGATCACGGAGCGCAGTTGGTTTGACAACGGAGGTTTTGGTGTCCTGCCGTGGTGGTTTAGGGGACTTGGAGTAAACTGAGATGGAGCGGTTTGGAGCAGAGTATATAGAGAAGCTAGGGGCAGTTAGGTAACTTCGAAGAGTAGGGTTATGTGCAGGAATCGGTGGGCGGCTCTGCTGTGGGCCCGTTCTGAACGCACACCGGAACCGGTCCCTGGATTTGGGTCAACGTAGGTCAACTCCCCATGGCAACTTGGTTTCAAAATTTTATGTGAGAATTATGGTCAATTTCTTTCACTACAAACTAGTACTGACTCTGCACTTTTCCTAAGTAAACAATTATCTAAACTTTGATTCTCCTATATTTTGCAGTGTACCCATTATATGTTTTTTTCTGAAATCATGCTAAACAACTAATTGTAAAATTAGCATATTTTTAATATGCTAAACAAGTGAACTTTAGACCAACTTCATTAAAATAAACATTAATATATGCACATCAAATTAGCATATTTTTAGACTATATTTTAAGATAAATTTGGTGATACCAATTAAATATCATAATATAGTTAGTTTTCTCTAGTAAATCGGTTAAATTTTAGAAATACCTTTTTTTTCCGGGTGTATATACTTGCTTTGAAAAAAAAACATATTTTTAATTGTTAAAATCATTTCGACAAAATCGCTTATGCATGTCCGTATTCTGTGTGCTCACATCAAGTTTCAAAATCCGATACATTTTGTGAGTTGTGTAATAAAAGTGCTAAGCTTTATTTTATCAATATTTTTTAAAACACATGCCACAAAAAAATCAATCTTTTAATGAAACAACTTTTTGCACACCTAGAATGTGGAGATGTATTGGCAGGTAATTGTGTTTGGATTTGACATTCAAAATGTCCCTAAAATATATTTAAAATAAGGAGATTACCTGCACCTAAGAGCAAAAAGAACTCGTTCGCTAAATTTAAGAATTTTTTACGTGTTAGCGATACCTAAACATAAATTTATTCATGGACACATATTATAAGAATGATATCCACCTGTGTTCAAACATATAGTTCTCCTACGGTTTTTTTTTCTTGATAGCAGTACTACCCTGTTCCGATGAAAAAGGATTATAAATTTAGTCAAAAGTTAAAACTTATGAAATTTGTCCAAATATTAAGAACAAAATATAAACATCTAGAACATAAAATAAATATATTTTATGGTAAATTTACGAACCAATATCGGTGATCGTAAATGTGTACTTTTTTGTCTATAACATTGATCAAACTTAAAGGATCTTAACTTTTGACTAGCGAGCCTTAATTATTAGTTGGAACGGAGAAAGTACTGGTTTTTACATCAAATGCTAAGCCGAGTCTAGTAAGATCGGATTGCGTTCGTCACGACCAATAAAACGCACTAGGAATATAACGTGCATGGATTTTCCATGAGAAAGGCCTGGCGTGCACGAGCATCTCAACGGGAACCATATTCTACTGCTGCGGATATTTCTAGCACAACCTGCCTGTGCCGATTGGTCTGAAAAAATCGGCAAGATGTATCTGGTTCCTGTGTGCACTGCAGGTGCAGGCCACCTGTTATGGACCTCCATCCCCAAGTTACTATCAGTAACGAACGACACAGGAAATTAAGTTAGTTAGCAGTTATATCATGGAAAATTCGGAGACAGATAGGCAGGCCAGGGATGGTCAAGTTGGCATGAGTAGGACGGACCTGACGTGACACGCCAGCAGCCGGCAGCGATGGATCGGTCGATCCGACCGGCCGGCGCGATCGAGCCCATGGTATTGGTTTCATCTCTTTACTCCATCCGTCGCGCGAAACCCGGCCAACCTCTGAATCTCCGGTCGACACCGTCGGCATCAGTCGCAAATGGCTATGTCCATCGGCGCGCCGGCCGAAATGAAACGGACGTTGTTGCTTTCTCTACGCCCATGTTAGAATCCTCTATATATCCAGTCGTCGCTTGAAACCCGGCCAGCTTCTGATCGACATTATCGGAATGGGTCGCATGGCCATATGTTTATGGCGCGTTTGGTTGCCTGAACCGATTTCTTGCATGACTGCGTCAGCAAGATGGGAGCATTTGCGCGTCGCGAACGGGCCACGGTGCAATTTTGGGCTGTTGTTTGATAGGCTGTGCAGAATTTTTCGGCCAGCAAAAACGAATGGCTCAGTCTGTTTGGTTTCATACGAGCCCAGTAATAGCCCCACCACTTATCCACATGGTGACATTACCGCTCACCTCCTCACCTATCACAAAGTCTCACGCCGTTGTTCACAAACTTTGGCTCGTCGGCGATCACGAAGGTAGATACCACCACGGCACCGCCGATCACGCCGGTCAAAACCGTCACCACGTCGCCGACCACGAAGACAAAGAGCACCATGACACTGTCGGTCACGCCGGTCAGAAGCATGGGCATGTCGCCGACCACGAAGATGAAGACCACCATGAAACCGTCGGTCACGCCGGTGACGAAGCTGAATACCACCATGACACCGTCGGTTACGCCGGTCAGAAACATGGGCACGTCGCCGACCACGGAGATGAAGACCACCATAGCACCGTCGTTCACGCCGGCCACACGACCTCACCGACCACGAGGACGAAGATAACCATGACGCAATCGGTGACACCGGCCACAAGCATCACCATGTCGTCGACCACGAAGACGAGACCACCATGACACCGCCGGTCACGCCGGTCACAAGCATCACCACGTCGCCGACCACGAAGACAAACACCACCATGACACCACCGTTGACGCCTGTCACAAACTTAACCATGTCGCTGATGACGAAGCTAAATACCACCATGACACCGTCGGTCACGCCGGTCACAAGCATCATCACGTCGTGGACCACGAAGATGAGCATCACCATGCCACCACCACCATGGATTATCACCTCTCACTTCTCACATATCAACACCACGTCGCCGTCTATGAAGATGACAAGCGAGAAGTTGAGCAAAAGTAATGCAAACTATACTCACACATACGTACACATTACAGTATACTAGTGAGTCATTTATTTATTCGTCTATGTCCACCAAAACGAAAACCTTTCAACATGAAAATCATGCGGAATGGTGAGGTGAACCCACCCCTCAAAGGAAATTTCAAACGGTTGAGCGTGTGCGACAAATTTGGCAAAATTCGCTCAAAACTTCATACACGAAATTGACGATTTACGACTTACGAACCTCGAAACCGGTTGTGGGAATTCCTATCATCAACATGCATCTTTTTCATGTACAGCTTATTTCGATTCGAACTATGTCTGTGTTAATTTGAGAAGAGGGTGTGTGGAGTAATGTAAGGGAGAGTGATAACCCAGAGTAGGTGCAGGCCTTGCATCAGTGGAGCCAAGGAGGCTCGAGAACGGGCCTGTCCCTGGAGAAACTGCTAAACCGAGCGTTCCTCCGGAAACTGGCCCGACGCTGCTTTAAAAACCGGTTCATTCAAAAACCCGGTTTCACTCAAGCAACCAAACGGGCCGAAAATTGCTGGCCTGATGCGAGCCAAAGCTCACATGCAACTAAACGCGCCCTTAGGTCCCGGAGCTATTGTTCCGAACCATGTACCGATGACAATTCATGTTGGTTTGCTTGTGGAGTCCACGTGAAGGAAGGGATTTGTGGAGCCACGATGGACGATGTTGTGCTAGCGCTTTCGGAGAAGAGGATGGCACTGCTGCTAGCGCTTTCGGAGAAGAGGATGGCACTGCTAGCGTCGTCTTCGCGGTTACTGCTGCTACTGCTCTGTAACTAGCTTCCTACGACTCTAGTCGATTGAGATCTCAACGTGGCAGTCTTTTCAGTGCCTATCCGTTTCCCTCTCGCGTTCTTTCGTCAGTTGGATTTTTTTGGTCTGGTGATCTTCGTATCTTTACCGTGAACGGCTGAAACACAATTCACAAAAGATATGCCCTCGGAACTTACATGGGCTTCATGCTTAACTAGTTCTCAGTTCTCACTCGAGTCACAACTAACTTAGTTCTCAGTTAGATTGTGACATCGAATTTCAGTTGTAACCGTATTTTGCAACTCACAGTACCACCCAGCAAATCTAACATCTCAGATGCATTTTTTAAGTTGCACCCTCGATTTCAACTGACAGGTACGAGACAAGGGACAATTACCTTCCCGCAAATTGGCTTCTAAACTTGTGTCGGGCGAGTGTTGGTGCCACCGGTTCCCTAGAAGGGGCGACCACGGAGCAATGACGTTCGCCACCGTCTGATATGCGGGACGATCCAGCGTCCGCGCTTAAATCGTACGCCTGGGACACGTTCGGGGTGCGGGAGTTCAGCCCGCACCGTCGAGGCAGGTACCTATCCACTCGCCGATGATAATAAAATTAAGGGTTGTAATCTGAATTTTGAGACGAGTTTAGAGGGGGGGGGGGTGAAAATTGAACTTCTCTCTAATAAAAATGAAGACGACCTGCCTTATCTGCTCGTCGTCAAGCAGGACGCTCAACCGCAGAAGCGAGGACAGGGGTCTCCACATGACCATTGCCTAGAGGGATCTCATGGAGCTCACAAAGCGAGAGCTAGGGTCTTGCTATCCAGTTGAAGGAATTCGCGCTGGCGCCTGGAAGACCTATCACGCCGCTGGTTAGGGCATCTCCAATGGGACGGCGTATTTAATTGTCCGCGAGCGTCCGTTTGCATCGTCCTGCGGACGCGAAAATGGGGTGGCTCCAGCGGGACGACACATTTTTTTTCTCTTCTCCATTTAAAAATAGTTCCAAACATTACATATTGGAACATGATTTTACACAAAGTAATACATAATTTGAAACATGGTTTACACAAACTAATACATAGTTTGAACCATGATTGACACAAACTAAAACATTGTAAAATAAGGAAAGCCAGTAGTGTTGGTTCCATATGTTCGCTGCCAAGAAAGAAACACTCTCAGGCACTCTCAGTCAACCAAACTGGAAAATCCTGACGGTACCCCTGTTGGTTCTTTCGAGGAAGAACAACCAGAAACCTTCACTACTGGCTTCAATTGGCTCGTAGCCATATTCGCTACAAAGAAAGAACACTCTAACAGTTTTAACTATCGGTGTCCAAGCCGGATTCGCCGGTGTGGTAGTGCCTATGGCAGGTTGTGTCGTTGAACACCTTGACGATCATCTCGCCGCCCCCCTCGTAGAGGAAGGTGAGCTAGCAGTCGGGCTCGAGCGCGAGGTGATACGTCTCCGACGTATCGATAATTTCTTATGTTCTATGCCATATTATTGATGATACCTACATGTTTTATGCACACTCTATGTCATATTCGTGCATTTTCTGGAACTAACCTATTAACAAGATGCCGAAGTGCCAGTTCCTGTTTTCTGCTGTTTTTGGTTTCAGAAATCCTAGTAACGAAATATTCTCGGAATTGGACGAAACAAAGACCCAGGGGCCTATTTTTCCACGGAGCTTCCAGAAGACCGAAGAACACACGAAGTGGGGCCACGAGGTGGCGACACCACGTGGCGGCGCGGCCCAGGGGGGGCCCGCGCCGCCCTATGGTGTGGCCCCCTCGTCTGGCCCCCGACTCTGCCCTTCCGCCTACTTAAAGCCTCCGTCGCGAAACCCCTGATGCGAAAAATCACGATACGGAAAACCTTACTGAGACGCCGCCGCCGCCGATCCCATCTCGGGGGATTCTGGAGATCTCCTCCGGCACCCTGCCGGAGAGGGGATTCATCTCCCGGAGGACTCTACACCGCCATGGTCGCCTCCCGGAGTGATGAGTGAGTAGTTCACCCCTGGACTATGGGTCCATAGCAGTAGCTAGATGGTTGTCTTCTCCTCATTGTGCTTCATTGTTGGATCTTGTGAGCTGCCTAACATGATCAAGATCATCTATCCGTAATACTCTATGTTGTGTTTGTCGGGATCCGATGGATAGAGAATACCATGTCATGTTAATTATCAAGTTATTACATATGTGTTGTTTATGATCTTGCATGCTCTCCGTTTCTAGTAGAGGCTCGGCCAAGTTTTTACTTTTAACTCCAAGAGGGAGTATTTATGCTCGATAGTGGGTTCATGCTCGCATTGACACCAGGGGAGTGACGAAACCCCTAAGGTTGTGTTGTCTTCGTTGCCACTAGGGATAAAACATTGGCGCTATGTCCGAGGATGTAGTTATTGATTACATTACACACCATACTTAATGCAATTGTCTGTTGCTTTGCAACTTAATACTGGAAGGGGTTCGGACGATAACCTGAAGGTGGACTTTTTAGGCATAGATGCAGTTGGATGGCGGTCTATGTACTTTGTCGTAATGCCCAATTAAATCTCACTATACTTATCATGTCATGTATGTGCATTGTTATGCCCTCTCTATTTGTCAATTGCCCGACTGTAATTTGTTCACCCAACATGCTTTTATCTTATGGGAGAGACACCTCTAGTGAGCTGTGGACCCCGGTCCATTCTTTAATACTGAAATACAAATCTGCTGCAATACTTGTTTTTACTATTTTCTCTGCAAACAATCATCTTCCACACAATACGGTTAATCCTTTGTTACGGCAAGCCGGTGAGATTGACAACCTCAACTGTTTCGTTGGGGCAAAGTACTTTGGTTGTGTTGTGCGGGTTCCACGTTGGCGCCGGAATCTCCGGTGTTGCGCCGCACTACATCCCGCCGCCATCAACCTTCAACGTGCTTCTTGGCTCCTCCTGGTTCGATAAACCTTGGTTTCTTTCCGAGGGAAAACTTGCTGCTGTGCGCATCATACCTTCCTCTTGGGGTTGCCCAACGAACGTGTGAAATACACGCCATCAAGCTCTTTTACGGCGCCGTTGCCGGGGAGATCAAGACACGCTGCAAGGGGAGTCTCCACTTCTCAATCTCTTTACTTTGTTTTTGTCTTGCTTTATTTTATTTACTACTTTGTTTGCTGCATTATATCAAAACACAAAAAAATTAGTTGCTAGTTTTACTTTATTTACTATCTTGTTTGCTATATCAAAAACACAAAAAAAATTTACTTGCATTTACTTTATTTAGTTTGCTTTATTTACTATCGCTAAAATGAGTAATCCCGAAGTTGAAGTTCGTTCATTTAAGCAACAAGGGGGAGAATGTTTAAAAGATGCTTGGTATAGAATTAGTGATGCCCATAATAGGTGCACTAAGAAACACTCCACTACTATCCTACTCAGGAATTTTTATGTTGGTATCTCTAGGCTGGAATAGATATGTTCTTGATTGTCTCGCGGGAGGTAACTTCCTAGGTGCTCCCGCTTTAGAAGCTAGCTGCATTATTGAGAGTTTATTTGGAACACCACCTGTTAATGAAACTAAAATTGAAACCTCCCTTGAGGATGTTATGAAAAAATTGGAAACCATAGAGAAGAATTTTCCGAGTGCTGAAACTAAGTTGGAGATATTACTTGATAAAACTGATGAACTTGATAAATCCTTAGGAGGAATTGATGAAAGAATTAGTGTCCTAGGAACTTGTGTTGACCATGATAATCAAATTAATAGGATTGGCGAACTTGAAAAAGCTATAGGAACCTTGGGTTCAACCTTTTCATCTTTACAGTTTAGAGAGAAAGCTTATGTGGGAAAGGAGCAAAAGTTTATGTATGTCTCTAAAGTGCCTAAACCAAAGAAATATTATTATAGGCCTAAAATTGACAAAGCCCCTAGTACCACTACAAATGGGGGAGCTTATGATATCAATGCTTCATCTCTTGATGTTACTTGAGAAACACTTTACGCGCCTAGCTGAAAGACGTTAAAGAAAAGCGCTTATGGGAGACAACCCATGTTTTTACTCCAGTATTTTTGTTTTATATTTGTGTCTTGGAAGTTGTTTACTACTGTAGCAACCTCTCCTTATCTTAGTTTTATGTTTTGTTGTGCCAAGTAAAGTCTTTGATAGAAAAGTAAGTACTAGATTTGGATTACTGCGCAGTTCCAGATTTCTTTGCTGTCACGAATCTGGGTCTACCTCCCTGTAGGTAGCTCAGAAAATTAAGCCAATTTACGAGCATGATCCTCAGATATGTACGCAACTTTCATTCAATTTGAGCATTTTCGTTTGAGCAAGTCTGGTGGCCTAATAAAATCCATCTTTACGGACTGTTCTGTTTTGACAGATTCTGTCTTTTATTTCGCATTGCCTCTTTTGCTATGTTGGATGAATTTCTTTGATCCATTAATGTCCAGTAGCTTTATGCAATGTTCAGAAGTGTTAAGAATGATTGTGTCACCTCTGAACATATGAATTTTTATTATGCACTAACCCTCTAATGAGTTGTTTCGAGTTTGGTGTGGAGGAAGTTTTCAAGGATCAAGAGAGGAGTATGATGCAATATGATCAAGGAGAGTGAAAGCTCTAAGCTTGGGGATGCCCCGGTGGTTCACCCCTACATATATTAAGAAGACTCAAGCGTCTAAGCTTGGGGATGCCCAAGGCATCCCCTTCTTCATCGACAACATTATCAGGTTCCTCCCCTGAAACTATATTTTTATTTCATCACATCTTATGCACTTTGCTTGGAGCGTCTGTTTGTTTTTGTTTTTTGTTTTGTTTGAATAAAATGGATCCTAGCATTCACTTTATGGGAGAGAGACACGCTCCGCTGTAGCATATGGACAAATATGTCCTTAGGCTCTACTCATAGTATTCATGGCGAAGTTTCATCTTCGTTAAATTGTTATATGGTTGGAATTGGAAAATGCTACATGTAGTAACTCTAAAATGTCTTGGATAATTTGATACTTGGCAATTGTTGTGCTCATGTTTAAGCTCTTGCATCATATACTTTGCACCCATTAATGAAGAAATACTTAGGGCTTGTTAATTTGGTTTGCATATTTGGTTTCTCTAGAGTCTAGATAACATCTAGTATTGAGTTTTGAACAACAAGGAAGACGGTATGGAGTCTTATAATGTTTACCATATGTCTTTTATGTGAGTTTTGCTGTACCGTTCATCCTTGTGTTTGTTTCAAATAACCTTGCTAGCCTAAACCTTGTATCGAGAGGGAATACTTCTCATGCATCCAAAATCCTTGAGCCAACCACTATGCCATTTGTGTCCACCATACCTACCTACTACATGGTATTTATCCGCCATTCCAAAGTAAATTGCTTGAGTGCTACCTTTAAAATTCCATCATTCACCTTTGCAATATATAGCTCATGGGACAAATAGCTTAAAAACTATTGTGGTATTGAATATGTACTTATGCACTTTATCTCTTATTAAGTTGCTTGTTGAGCGATAACCATGTTTCTGGGGACGCCATCAACTATTCTTTGTTGGATATCATGTGAGTTGTGATACGTCTCCAACGTATCGATAATTTCTTGTGTTCCATGCCACATTATTGATGTTATCTACATGTTTTATGCACACTTTATGTCATATTCGTGCATTTTCTGGAACTAACCTATTAACAAGATGCCGAAGTGCCGATTCTTGTTTTCTCGCTGTTTTTGGTTTAGAAATCCTAGTAAAGAAATATTCTCGGAATTGGACGAAATAAAAGCCCAGAGGCCTATTTTCTCACGAAGCTTCCAGAAGTCCGAAGATGAGACGAAGAGGGGCCACAGGGTGGCCAAACCCTAGGGCGGCGCGGCCCCACCCCTGGCCGCGCCGGCCTATGGTGTGGGCCCCCCGTGCCGCCTCTCGACTTGCCCTTCCGCCTACTTAAAGCCTCCGTGACAAAACCCCCAGTACCGAGAGCCACGATACGGAAAACATTACTGAGACGCCGTCGCCGCCGATCCCATCTCGGGGGATCACGGAGATCGCCTCCGGCACCCTGCCGGAGAGGGGAATCATCTCCCGGAGGACTCTACACCGCCATGGTCGCCTCCGGAGTGATGAGTGAGTAGTCTACCCCTGGACTATGGGTCCATAGCAGTAGCTAGATGGTTGTCTTCTCCCCATTGTGCTATCATTGTCGGATCTTGTGAGCTGCCTATCATGATCAAGATCATCTATATGTAATTCTATATGTTGCGTTTGTTGGGATCCGATGAATAGAGAATACTTGTTATGTTGATTATCAAAGTTATGCTTATGTGTTGTTTATGATCTTGCATGCTCTCCGTTTCTAGTAGAGGCTCTGGCCAAGTTTTTACTTTTAACTCCAAGAGGGAGTACTTATGCTCGATAGTGGGTTCATGCTCGCATTGACACACGGGACAGATGAACAGAAAGTTCTAAGGTTGTGTTGTGCTGTTGCCACTAGGGATAAAACATTGATGCTATGTCTAAGGATGTAGTTGTTGATTACATTACGCACCATACTTAATGCAATTGTCTGTTGCTTTGCAACTTAATACTGGAGGGGGGTCGGATGATAACCTGAAGGTGGACTTTTTAGGCATAGATGCAGTTGGATGGCGGTCTATGTACTTTGTCGTAATGCCCAATTAAATCTCACTATACTCATCATGATATGTATGTGCATTGTCATGCTCTCTTTATTTGTCAATTGCCCAACTGTAATTTGTTCACCCAACATGCTCGTTCGTCTTATGGGAGAGACACCTCTAGTGAACTGTGGACCCCGGTCCAATTCTCTTTACTTGAAATACAATCTACTGCAATACTTGTTTTTACTGTTTTCTCTGCAAACAATCATCTTCCACACAATACGGTTAATCCTTTGTTACAGCAAGCCGGTGAGATTGAAAACCTCACCTGTTTCGTTGGGGCAAAGTACTTTGGTTGTGTTGTGCAGAGTTCCACGTTGGCGCCGGAATCTCCGGTGTTGCGCCGCACTACATCCCGCCGCCATCAACCTTCAACGTGCTTCTTGGCTCCTCCTGGTTCGATAAACCTTGGTTTCTTTCGAGGGAAAACTTGCTGCTGTGCGCATCATACCTTCCTCTTGGGGTTGCCCAACGAACGTGTGAAATACACGCCATCAAGCTCTTTTTACGGCGCCGTTGTCGTGGAGATCAAGACACGCTTGCAAGGGAGTCTCCACTTCTCAATCTCTTTACTTTGTTTTTGTCTTGCTTTATTTTATTTACTACTTTGTTTGCTGCACTAAATCAAAACACAAAAAAATTAGTTGCTAGTTTTACTTTATTTACTGTCTTGCACTCTATATCAAAAACACAAAAAAATTAGTTTACTTGCATTTACTTTATCTAGTTTGCTTTATTTACTATTGCTAAAATGGCCAACCCTGAAAATACTAAGCTGTGTGACTTCACTAGCACAAATAATAATGATTTCTTATGCACACCTATTGCTCCACCTGCTACTACAGCAGAATTCTTTGAAATTAAACCTGCTTTACTTAATCTTGTTATGAACAATCAATTTTCTGGAATTAGTTCTGATGATGCTGCTGCCCATCTTAATAATTTTATTAAACTATGTGAAATGCAAAAATATAAATATGTAGATGGTGATATTATTAAACTAAAATTGTTCCCTTTCTCATTAAGAGGAAGAGCTAAAGATTGGTTGCTATCTCTGCCTAAGAATAGTATTGATTCATGGACTAAATGCAAGGATGCTTTTATTGGTAGATATTATCCCCCTGCTAAAATTATATCTTTGAGGAGTAGCATAATGAATTTTAAACAATTAGATACTGAACATGTTGCTCAAGCTTGGGAAAGAATGAAATCTCCGGTTAAAAATTGCCCAACCCATGGATCGACTACTTGGATGATCATCCAAACCTTCTATGCGGGACTAAATTTTTCTTCGCGGAATTTATTGGATTCAGCTGCTGGAGGTACCTTTATGTCCATCACTCTTGGTGAAGCAACAAAGCTTCTTGATAATATGATGATCAACTACTCTGAATGGCACACGGAAAGAGCTCCACAAGGTAAGAAGGTAAATTCTGTTGAAGAATCCTCTTCCTTGAATGATAAGGTTGATGCTATTATGTCTATGCTTGCGAATGATAGGACTAATGTTGATCCTAATAATGTTCCATTAGCTTCATTGGTTACACAAGAAGAACATGTTGATGTAAACTTCATTAAAAATAATAATTTCAACAACAATGCTTATCGGAACAATTCTAGTAATAACTATAGGCCATATCCTTATAATAATGGTAACGGTTATGCTAATTCTTATGGGAATTCTTACAACAATAATAGGAATTCACCCCTGGACTTGAAGCCATGCTTAAAGAATTTATTAGTACACAAACTGCCTTTAACAAATCCGTTGAGGAAAAGCTCAATAAAATTGATATTCTTGTTTCTAGAGTTGATAGTCTTGCCTCCGATGTTGATCTTTTGAAATCAAAAGTTATGCCTAATAGGGATATTGAAAATAAAATTGTTACTACAGCAAATGCCATCCAAGTTAGAATTAATGAGAATATAAGATTAATGGCTGAACTGACGTGCTAGGTGGGATAGAGAAGAAAATGAAAAACTAGCTAAAGAGAAGAATATAGCTAAAGTTTGGACTATTACCACCACTAGTAATGCTAATGCTACACATGTTGCTGCACCTCCTACTCATACTAATAAAAGAATTGGT
>NC_061509.1:286264005-286282738 GCF_022539505.1 Lolium rigidum | reverse complement strand
AACGATCGTTCTTCTATTTATGTGACTAAGGAGTGACAGCTGATAAGACCCATTTAACGTTAAACCGCGTGAAGACCTTACCGAACGCGCTTCACCGAAGTGGGCTACGTTGGAGGCCCAAGTTTCCCAACACCAAGAACCCCAGTTTAGTTAGTTAACCCCACTCCTTGAAGTTACCAAACTGCCCCTGGCTTCTCTATATATTCCCGCCAAACCGCTCCTTCTCAGTTTACTCCAAGTCCGCCAAACCACCAGGCAACTACCAAAACCGCCGCCCTCAAACTCTCAAACCAACTGCTCTCTGAACTCAGCAATTCTAATGGCGACGGCAGCTACCAGTCGGCCAAGCGGCCCGGTCCTCTCGATTCCCAACTATCGCTCAGCCTCCCCCAACCGCTTCAAGCTCCCCGCCGCCGTTGGCGCCCGCTCGCCGGGCAAGTCCGTCCGCGCCTCCTCACCGTCGGCCGCCAGGAGCCGTCAGTCCTGCATGTGCTCCCCGACGAACCACCCCGGCTCGTTCCGCTGCAGCCGCCATAGGGAGCGCAAGCAGGAGGCTCCTGGATGCCACGGCCACAGCAAGCCCGCCTCCCCGCCTTCGCCGGCGCCCCTCGCCAGCGGTGTCGCCAGCGGCACCTGCAGGCTGGGCGCCAAACGCACGGGCAGCGCGCTGGTGCGGCTCGGCGGCTCCGTGGAGAAAGGTTCGTGGGCGCGCAGGGCGCTCGCTCCGTCCCCGCAGTCGCCGCATCGGAGGCGAGCAGCCGGCGGGTTCTGCCCCCGGCCCAGCCGCCTCTCAGCCGTCTCCTTCGCCGGGGAGCGTACTGGCGACAACCGGCAGTGAACAGACCAACCAACTCCGTCGACTTGCCATAGCGAGATACTACTGTAGTACATACTGAGCTTAGTAGGAAAGAATTGCAGAGAATTTCCCCTAATAATTCACCGGGATCTTCCGTCTGCTGTAAGTAATTAGCCGGTGGCAAACTGGAATTTTTGATCCAGCCGTTCATCCTCCCCGTCCCCGATGTGTATAAAGGTTTTGGATATATACATGAGTGAGAAATGGAGACATTTGGATACATGCATCTCAGGCTTATCCGCCATGGATGATTGTTGCTACTCCAACTACTTTCTGTTTCTGGGGTGTGGCGACGTCCCTCCCGCCGCCCCTGTTTCTGTTTAGGATAAGCTCGATCTGCGCCAGTTCAGTGACCGGTGGCGTCTCGCCGTCACGCGACGACAACCGTGCCCCCACCCCCGATCAGGCTACCAACTGGGAGAACAGGGGATGCAATTTTCATGATGCAACTGAGATCAGCGGAAGATTTGTACTCTTTACTGTTTGATATTTTTACTGTAAGATTGAAGTGATGAACTGAACCTGGACAGCAGATTATTTTTGTGTTCGAGCTCGTGATATTTTGACTGGGTTTTTGTTGGATCCATGGTGTTTTTACTGTTGGACGGTGGAGAGGTTGGGATTCCCCCGCCGCCGCCGTGCGCCTCACCGAGCCCGCCACCGCTCGCCTCGCCTCCGTGCCCACCGGCAGCCACGCGCGCCTCGCCGAGCCCATCTGTCGCCGTGGCGCGCCGTCGCGCGCCTCGCCGCCGTGCCCACCCGCAGCCACGCGCGCCTCGCAGAGCCCGCTCGCTGCCGCCTGCCGTGACCGCCCTCCGCCGCGAGCCTCGCCCGTGCCCACCCACCCGCGCGCGAATGGAGCAGAGGAGGCGGAGATCTAGGGGCCAGCGTGCTCCGGGACGGGTTGGCCATGGCACGGTGGTGACAGGAACGCAAGCAGCCATGCCTCGGCCGGCGCGAGATTGGTCGGACGTGGAGAAGATGACCGGAGCCAGTGGTGGTTCACGGGAGGAGATGACCCCCCAATTTTATGTTTTTTGGACTTTTTTATTTTTTATTGCAGGGTGGTTCACGGGAGGATAATAAACATCCAGCCTCACTCCCACTTTTTTTTTCTAGCATTTTAGATTTTTTAATGTGGACTGACACGTGGGCCCTCTGTCCACATCAGCAAGCTACTGTGCAGTGTTGCCACCTCAGCGCTGACTAGTAGGCCCTACTGTCAGATTTCCTGTCAATTCGTGTTCAATTCGCGTTTAGCGCATTCCGCAAATAACTGAGCAAAATCTGGTGGTTTTCTGTCCCGCAAACGGAAAGTGATGGTATACGGTAAATTTCACCATCAAAGTGGTGGTTTTATGCTATTCACTCATACAGATCACATGTTGGTGTCAATCAGTTGGCGTTCTACGAAATTATTCAAATGCTCTTGTTCCATTTTTTGAAGTATAAATAATAATCGTAATACATGGGCAAACAAAAATAAGAGTTCTCAAATATGCGTTTTCTATTGAAAACAAGCAGTTCATCTATCCCTCTGGCTTAAATTAATTGACGCAACTATTATACGGAGTACGTACATGTAAGTACAAGTCACTACCGGAGACACTCGTTTTGCCATGTTCGATATATACACGGCAAATCAGCCGGTAGTGAGTGTATTTATAAACTATGCAAATTAATTTAGGCAGGAGAGAAGCACCGATGCGTTGTAAGTAAATAAATCAAGTGGAGTTGCTCATGGTGGAGGTGGAATGTAGTTAGTTTAACGAACTCGTTGAAAATCTGACGAGTTGGTAGCATTGATTATAATAAACAAACTTCTCAAATATCAAACCGGCTTCCGCTTACAGGAAAAATTCTTGAGCGTCAGCGTCGACGACGTTTAAGCAGGTCAAACAAATGAGATTATTAGAACATGCCAACATTACCCGTCCAGCACTTTCTGAAGGTTTGACTTGATCGCGTGCGCGCATGCTGAACTGGACTATATTGACACACTTTGGAAGGAAAGTTGGACTGTGTTGCCACGACAGTAGCAGCATGTAGGAAGTTGCCCCCTCACCAGGGCACGATCGAGTCACTACACAGTCGGACTGAATGTTACAGCCGAGTTCTGAGTAGATTCTGTTGGAAGATGGAGGGCGTCGGAGATTGACTTCTCAATGGCGTGCACTCGCATTGTCTCCATCATGTTTGCTTTGACCTACTGTGTTGCATATTCTAGGCTACTCTCCATGTGTAACTAGTTCTATATGTTCCTCATACAAAATCGATTTCCTTCCCTCATGCCCAGGGACTTCCGAATTGGTTGTGCCTCGCAATGTTCTTGTTGAAGGCATTGTTTTGAGAGTGAGGACTATCTTCAGGGTAAATCTAAGATCTATGATTGGACGACGACAGCGTGTGTGCACTGTTTCCTTCTTGGAGGTGTCGCTTATGGAGAAGCTAATCTTCTGGTGTTGTCTTGGTGGTGTCAGTGTTGCTGTTTCAAGAAATGGATCTATGTAGCGAGACATTTCTTTTTTTTAATTATTCTCTCCTTTTTTGGTTGTGTGCATCCTTTATACCATTAGGGTATAACATTATTGCGAAGGGTATTTTATGAAAACTTTGGCGGTCAACTTGTTGATCAATAAAAAGTGAGTTATATTGCCCACATGATATATACGGTACATGACACATATTTTCTAGGTGAAATTGATGGTTAGTTTTACTAAACACGAGCATGACTTATAGATCCCAATGGAGGGAGTAAAACAATACCTGCAACTTAAAGCCCAAAAATGGTGTTTCTTTTTTGGAAACAAAACTCCAAAATTGGTGGTTCCATGCATCTATAGCTCCAGAAGTGATAGTTTTATGGAATATACTCGACTAAGCACTTGAACTTGTATAAGTTATTTCATGCATATTATCATGGTACCACAAAAGTACAATCAAGCATTGCTTTCAGTGTGACAAACGAGGAAAAGAACAAACACATCATTGACCAATGGCAACCAGGACCGGCCTCTCCGCCCCCTAAGTATATTTCACTACGTCAGATATCAGAACCGACCTCTCTGCCCCACAATATATTTCACAGCTTCAAAGATCAGGATGTGAGCCACAATCGGCCTACGGTGCACAGAGCAACCCTTCCAAGAACCTACCATCTCATCTCACGAACAAGTGGGCCTAGTGGTTGAGCTGGCCCAGGTCGAGAGACTGGCAGCAATATTGAGGTTCTAGAGAAGCAACATCCTCAGTTGACCGACCAGCAGAGGCAGAGCAGGAAGCAAAACATACGCCGCCGACAATAGAAAGACTTGCTCCAAACATAAGGCTCCACGAGCATTCATGCCCAATATTCATCGGGCTGTTAGTAATAAGTCGGTGAGCTAAAGAACAATATGAATCCAATGACAGCCAATCCCTTAAGCTATGAAACCATAGAAGATTTACCAAATAGAACGGCTAGAGAAGGTGTGTCACGCGAGATAGTCTAAGAAGCCAGGTCTCTTGGCAGTCTTTACAAGACTAGTAACAGGATAATGGCGTCGAGTGCAATGACAACCTCGTGATGAGGAGCTTCTCGTCCTTGCTAAAAAAGAGGGTTCCTAATTGAGTATTTTATCGTATCATTGGTCTATCATACCGTGAGATTGTTGCCTAATTTTTTTCTTAGGGCATCGCTGAATACATGACAGAATTTACAGATTTTGGGCATCAATCACTATAGATGAGCTGAGTTGATCTGAAGAGCTAGTGATGCATATATGACTGAGAAGATTAATAAGAATAGATACAGACGTGGGGCCAAAAATCTTTTAGTTCGAAACTATGGCCATAACTCCTAAAAGTTTCACTACTGGTTTTTTCTAATTTTCCTTACAGTGGAAGTACATTATATTTTTGTTTTACCTAGGCCAAACAACAAAAAATTACAATTTATCCAAAACTTATATATTTTTAAATTTACTTTTCGCATTATACAATATTTGTATTATATTTTTGTAATAAACTCTGCATATTTAATCACATGGCGAGCTTGCTAGATGTTACATATAGTGTTGATTAATATAACATTATAACTAGATCTAATAATAAAATTGTATGGCACTATATTTAATTTATTATAAATATATATATTGGATTAATAGTCACATAAAATATATTGTATTTATGACAAAGATATCGAAAGCATGCTACTTAACAAATATCTTAATAGTGGTTTCTACCCGATAACTATGTAACCATTTTTTTTTGAAACGTGTAGATTGTAAATTGAACCGTTTGCATGTTTCTATATCATAATTATAAGCTCTTTAAGATATACAGACAGGAGGGCTCATTCTCCATCGTTTCTATCTCTTCTCCTACCCATTGAAAGTCACCTCATCGACCCCGGCTCATCTCCCCCTCTTTTCTGATGGCTTCGCCGACTGGAGATGGTCGGGGAGAGGAGGCCATCAGCATGTACATTGTAGTAATAGGTCCCGTAGGGGTAGAGTTTTGGATTCTTCCCAGTTTAGCATGTAACTACGCGGTCGATGGAAGGACGTGGCCGTCGTATGCATATCGAGTTACCGACTATCATCGATGCAACAACATGGGTGTCATAGGACCGAGTTACCGATTATCTTCACCTCCATATAAATGGAACTACGTCTCTAGATATCTTTTAATAGATATAACATGTGAATTTATATAAATCTATGATATCTAATACTACCTTCATCTCAAAGCTTATGACTTCTATTTTATTTGGATAGTCAAACCAACTAAAGTTTGACCAAATTTCTAGAACAATCTATCAACAAATATAATATTTTATAGATACCATATGAAAATATATTGCATTATTTATTTAATGATATTATCTTTGTATTTTGCATGTTAATGATATTTGGTAAAAGCTTAGTCAAACTTAACATATTTTGACTTTCTAAAAACAATACTACGCCTTAAGCTTTGAAATGGAGGTAGTATGAAAAAAAAGAGTAGCTATCTTGCTAAAGCTAGTATAATGCACGTAGGTGGCGCTCGCTGGTTGCCGGCATTGGTGCAGAGCTAGGGAGAACTGACCGATGCGCGAAGATGCCATCTCTATAGCGTGAGGGCATCTCCAGCGGCGCGACGCAAACGGTCGCTCGTTTGCGTCCGCTTTGATCGTAAATGCGTCTGGCACCCTCTCCAGCGGCACGACGCAAAGTGACCGGGCCCGTCGGCGGACGCTGCGCGGACGCGCAAAGTGTCCGCTGCGGTCTCCACCGGGCCCGCCTGGCAGCGAGCCTGCATGGAGGGCATCGCTTCCGCGGCCATCGCTTCCACGGTCAGCGCTTCCGCGTCTGCGCCGCAGCCTCCGCCATGAATGCCGCAGCTTCCTGTTCTGCGCGTGCACTGGCGGGCGGTGGCTGGGCTTCTGCGGCGCCTTCAATGGCATCGTATCCCGTGCGCGGCCGCCTTTAAAAGTCCAGCGGCCGCGTTGCTCCTTCGCCCACAGCTCCACTCGCACCACAACCGCCGCTGCGCCATGGGGAAGAAGAACGACTTCGAGGCCTCCGGCAGCGGCAGCAAGAAGGTGCCGCTCCCCGTCACGGTGGGGAGGCTCATGCACGACAAATGGGTGCCGTGCGACGCTGGTCCGGCGTGCAGCTGCCTGGCGGCTGGCGGCTCAGCTGCCGCCGGGTGCCCATCCCTCCGCACTGCGCGCGAGCCTGAGCGGACCAAGGAGATCCGGCGCAGGAGGCGATATCTGCCGGCGGACCTCCTCGCCGATCCGGCGTACGCCATCGACTCGGAGAGTTGGCGTACGTACCTGTCCACGGAGACGGACAGCAGACGAAGGGCTGACTTCATGGGCGACAGGGATTATCCCTTCGGCCCTGCACCGCCGGCTCGTCGTCAGCAGGCGCCGACGCGACGTGAGCAGTCGCAGCACAACGACCGCGAGGACGAGGACGAAGACGACGAAGCCTACGCCATGTATGACGACGACGACGAATACATCGAGGCGCTCGCGTACCATAGCGAGGAGGTGAAGGACGACAGCGAGGACTACGTCGGCCTCGTCTTCCATGAATGGCAGCAGGCCATGGCGGAGGGCTGAAACTTCGAGTTCCCCGACAACATGACGGACGACGAGATGGCCAAGCTCGGCCTCCTCGTCTCCGAGTACGACGCGCCTGTGCAGCAGCCGTTGCCCCGCTACGCCACCGCTGTCATGCCGTCGGGCCTGTCCGCGGATGAAGCCCTTCGACAGGCGCTCCTGGACTCGGCGGTGCCTCCTCCACCGCCGCCACAGCCTTGGGCGCCTCCCCCACTGCCGCCACAGCCTTATGGCTAGGCTCCTCATCCGCCAACACAGCCGCAGCCCTGGGCGCCTCCACCGCCGCCTCAGCCGCAGCCTCCTCAACCTCGAGCACCGCGATCGCGCCCGGCGTACGCTCCCCCGGATGGCTACTGGCCGTGGGACATACCTGAGGTCATCTTGCTCGACAGCGACGAGGAGCAGCACGGCCACGATGCGCAGCAGTAGGCGTTTTAGGTATTTTTTTATGTTTTCAAGTATGTAAGTTATGTTTCAGTTTTTGTAAATTATGTTTCAGTTCAAAAAAAGATTCGTCCTAAAAAAATGCGTCGTGCCGCTGGAGCCACCCCCGACGCAAATTTACGCGCGGTCGTTTTCGACCAAAAAGGCCGACGCAAACGGACGCGCGCGGACGCTAAAATGAGTCGCGCCGCTGGAGATGCCCTGAGTAGCAGATCTCACTAGGTACCTGCTCGATCGGTAACTGCCAGGCCGACCAGTTCAGATCAACGCGTGCTGCTCTATCTTCTTCTCGCTTGCCGGAACAATAGGTAATGCAACGGCCAACGGAAGAATGACTTCTCAGTGGAAACTTTCAGTTCCGTGCCACGCGTCCACGCGTACACGTCAGGGTGTGCGTGCGTGCTTGCCATGGTCACGGAGATCACTCCTCGTCACCATCGTAGCTTAATTCCCCGGCTGGGTGATCAGTCAACTGGAGAACTGACCGATGCGCGAAGATGCCATCTCTTTAGTGTGAGTAGCAGATCTCACTAGGTACCTGCTCGATCGGTAACTGCCAGGCCGACCAGTTCAGATCGACGCGTGCTGCTCTATCTGCTTCTCGCTTGCCGGAACAATGGGTAATGCAACGGCCAACGGAAGAATGACTTCTCAGTGGAAACTTTCAGTTCCGTGCCATGCGTCCACGCGTACACGTCAGGGTGTGCGTGCGTGCTTGCCATGGTCACGGAGATCACTCCTCGTCACCATCGTAGCTTAATTCCCCGGCTGGGTGATCAGTCAACTGGAGAACTGACCGATGCGCGAAGATGCCATCTCTTTAGCGTGAGTAGCAGATCTCACTAGGTACCTGCTCGATCGGTAACTGCCAGGCCGACCAGTTCAGATCGACGCGTGCTGCTCTATCTGCTTCTCGCTTGCCGGAACAATGGGTAATGCAACGGCCAACGGAAGAATGACTTCTCAGTGGAAACTTTCAGTTCCGTGCCACGCGTCCACGCGTACACGTCAGGGTGTGCGTGCGTGCTTGCCATGGTCACGGAGATCACTCCTCGTCACCATCGTAGCTTAATTCCCCGGCTGGGTGATCAGTCAACTGGAGAACTGACCGATGCGCGAAGATGCCATCTCTTTAGCGTGAGTAGCAGATCTCACTAGGTACCTGCTCGATCGGTAACTGCCAGGCCGACCAGTTCAGATCGACGCGTGCTGCTCTATCTGCTTCTCGCTTGCCGGAACAATGGGTAATGCAACGGCCAACGGAAGAATGACTTCTCAGTGGAAACTTTCAGTTCCGTGCCACGCGTCCACGCGTACACGTCAGGGTGTGCGTGCGTGCTTGCCATGGTCACGGAGATCACTCCTCGTCACCATCGTAGCTTAATTCCCCGGCTGGGTGATCAGTCAACTGGAGAACTGACCGATGCGCGAAGATGCCATCTCTTTAGCGTGAGTAGCAGATCTCACTAGGTACCTGCTCGATCGGTAACTGCCAAGCCGACCAGTTCAGATCGACGCGTGCTGCTCTATCTGCTTCTCGCTTGCCGGAACAATGGGTAATGCAACGGCCAACGAAAGAATGACTTCTCAGCGGAAACTTGCAGTTCCATGCCACGCGTCCACGCGTAAACGTCAGGGTGTGCGTGCGTGCTTGTTGCCATGGTCACGGAGATCACTCCGGCTGGGTGATCAGTCAACCGGAGAGGACTCTAACATGGGCGCGCGAGCGTCGATGGTCGTTAGCAGATCACGCTAGATCAAGCGTTGGTCGGGCCGTCCGTCAATATAGGTGCATGATCATGAGAAAAATCATAACATTATACTCCTTCTTTTGGAACATAACAGGAAAATCTTCTAAATTCGGAACAAGACAAAAAGAAAGATCTGCTTATTAGCTAGCTACTCATTTTTCCAGCCATATTCGAATCGATGCACAGGCAAATACACATGATGTTGTCTATATTTTTTGAACAATCAATAAAAAAAAATTGCATACATAACAACTTCTTATTATCAGTACTTCCTAGAGTCAAACAGAATCAAATGTGTGCACCCAACGCGAGAATCTACGAACATGACATGAAATTTATTAGTGTATTAGTGTTTACAATACCACGTGTGTTAGTGCTTTCCTCATAATATAGTTATAACATGGCACAAAACTTATTATGAACATTTAAACATATAATATATCTATTATTATTTGTCTCTAGAGCACTATCTCCAACACTATTTAGTCAAACTCTTGCTAGTACTGATCACTATTGGTATAGAACTTATCCAGCAGAGTTTCTGACTACCTCAGAGAAGTTATCCAATGCATTTCTATCTCATTTTTTTTTATCCAGAACGTAAAGTTAGCGACGGGAGACAATTACTTTAAAACTTCAAGAACCGCCCAATAGATCGAAGGCCTTATAAGGGCATATGCAAGATTTAAATATCTAATATATAGATATCCTTGGTATGTTTTACATATTTTATATGGAGGATTACGAGAAGAAAATAGAACTGATCTAGACTTAGCTGTAGGTGGATCTTTATGGAGTTTTCCGTTACTAACGCCTGTGCACTTGTAGTCTAGATATAATGCGCCACAATAGAGAATCTTTGTTCAGTGACTTAGGTAGTAAGGGCAGCGTAGAAATAAATTGTGATTGTCTTCATGCTTTTTATAAAACCGGTAAAGTAGAAGAATTGGTTGGTGATCTTTTTGTTGATCATGAAATTGTTTTACAAGTGCTTCAAGCTTTTATAGAACATATTGGTATAGATAACGGAAAAACCTTCTAAATGTGGCACAATACAAAAAAAGGAATCTGCTAAGCTATCTACTAATTTTTCAAGCCATATTCGAATCGATGCCCAGGCCAATGCACTGATTGATGCCGTCTATTTTTATTCGACAATAAAAAATAATAGCCCACATACATATATATAACAACTTCTTATTATCAGTACTTCCCTAGAGTCGAACAGAATCAGATGCGTGCACCCAGCGCGAGAATCTACAACTATAAACACGATACAAATATGCAAGTATGCCGGCCAAAAGAAGTAGACATGATTGTAGATCCGCAACTATATAAACATAGCTATACATGCATAGTCACTGGCTCGACAGACAAAGTTGAGTATGATTGGAGATCCATCTCCTACACCAAGTAAGCCATGATGCGGTGCATGGAGCTGGCTGCTAGCTCACGGCAGGCCACGAGAGCACGATAGCTGTTCGGAATCCAAGCGACAACAGGTGATACGAAAACAAAAGTAAAATTAGAACCCTGTGAAATGCGCATGTGGTCTATGGTTGGAGGTTAAAGTACATGCACAATTTAGATATTAAAATAATATTTGTCTATGTCTGATGGAGCGCCGGGTAAGGGCATTCGACACAAACGACGCTGAGCCGACCGCTGAGCCACCGTTTTCGTTCGCCGGACCGAAAAATGTGTTGGGTCATGCTCCAGTGAGGCGAAGTGATTGGGTCATCCGCGGCGACGCAGACCTGGTCCAAATATGCACTTTGGATGCGTCTCTGCGGACGCGGCGCGGACGCGCAAAGTATCCGCTCGCGTCTGGCTAACGTCTCGTCAGCCGCCTGGCAGCGACCCTGCGTCGATGCATCTTCTCAGGCGCGCTAGCGACTGACGCCGCTGCGTCTCTTCGGCAGTCTGCGCCACATTAATGGCGATGCTCGCCTGCCAAGTGGCCGCCGCCCACCTCCGCCAACGCAGTAATGGAGACGCCACGCATCCCGCGGCCGTCGCCTGCCTCCGGCCTATATAAAGAGGGCACGCGCTCTTCTTCCTCATCCACTCCTCCACACAAACCCTAGCCGCCACAAGCTCCACCGTAGCGCCGCCTAGCTCTTCCTGCAACACAGCCAGGCCCGCGAGGAAGTCCATGGCGGGTCCTGGTGGCCGGCGAGGCGGTCGAGGCCGCGGGCCTGGGCGCCCCCGGAGCCGGGGCAGGGGCGCCGTGGTGGAGCAGCTACGACCCCATGGTCGCCGTCGCCCTCCTCGTCTTCGCAGGAGAAGCGCTGCTTCGATTTCCTCCTACGCATCGACAACGACCCACTCGGCATCACGCGGCTCCCGGAAAAGTTCGTCGAGTTTGTCAATGGCGTCGAGATGGCGCACTTGCAGCTACGGGAGGTCAGCTGCAACTTCTGCCGGTGGCCTGTCGAGGTCTTGTTCGACGGGCAGGGCAAGATGTACCTGCACACGGGGTGGGACAAATTCACCCGCGACCTCGTGATGGCGTGTATTTCACACGTTCGTTGGGCAACCCCAAGAGGAAGGTATGATGCGCACAGCAGCAAGTTTTCCCTCAGAAAGAAACCAAGGTTTATCGAACCAGGAGGAGCCAAGAAGCACGTTGAAGGTTGATGGCGGTGGGATGTAGTGCGGCGCAACACCGGAGATTCCGGCGCCAACGTGGAACCTGCACAACACAACCAAAGTACTTTGCCCCAACGAAACAGAGGAGGTTGTCAATCTCACCGGCTTGTTGTAACAAAGGATTAACCGTATTGTGTGGAAGATGATTGTTTGCAGAGAAAATAGTAAAAACAAGTATTGCAGCAGATTTGTATTTCAGTATTAAAGAATGGACCGGGGTCCACAGTTCACTAGAGGTGTCTCTCCCATAAGATAAAAGCATGTTGGGTGAACAAATTACAGTCGGGCAATTGACAAATAGAGAGGGCATAACAATGCACATACATGACATGATAAGTATAGTGAGATTTAATTGGGCATTACGACAAAGTACATAGACCGCCATCCAACCGCATCTATGCCTAAAAAGTCCACCTTCAGAGTTATCGTCCGAACCCCTTCCAAGTATTAAGTTGCAAAGCAACATGACAATTGCATTAAGTATGGTGCGTAATGTAATCAACAACTACATCCTCGGACATAGCGCCAATGTTTTATCCCTAGTGGCAACAAGCACAACACAACCTTAGGGGTTTCGTCACTCCCCGGTGTCAATGCGGCATGAACCCACTATCGAGCATAAATACTCCCTCTTGGAGTTAAAAGTAAAAACTTGATCAGAGCCTCTACTAGAAACGGAGAGCATGCAAGATCATAAACAACACATATGTAATAACTTGATAATTAACATGACATGGTATTCTCTATCCATCGGATCCCGACAAACACAACATAGAGTATTACAGTATAGATGATCTTGATCATGTTAGGCAGCTCACAAGATCCAACAATGAAGCACAATGAGGAGAAGACAACCATCTAGCTACCGCTATGGACCCATAGTCCAGGGGTGAACTACTCACTCATCACTCCGGAGGCGACCATGGCGGTGTAGAGTCCTCCGGGAGATGAATCCCTCTCCGGCAGGGTGCCGGAGGAGATCTCCGGAATCCCCCGAGATGGGATCGGCGGCGGCGGCGTCTCGCAAGGTTTTCCGTATCGTGGTTTTTCGCATCGTGGGTTTCGCGACGGAGGCTTTAAGTAGGCGGAAGGGCGCAGTCGGGGGCCAGACGAGGGGGCCACACCATAGGGCGGCGCGGGCCCCCCCTGGGCCGCGCCGCCATGTGGTGTCGCGACCTCGTGGCCCCACTTCGTGTGTTCTTCGGTCTTCTGGAAGCTCCGTGGAAAAATAGGCCCCTGGGTCTTTGTTTCGTCCAATTCCGAGAATATTTCGTTACTAGGATTTCTGAAACCAAAAACAGCAGTAAAACAGAACCGGCACTTCGGCATCTTGTTAATAGGTTAGTTCCGTAAAATGCACGAATATGACATAAAGTGTGCATAAAACATGTAGGTATCATCAATAATATGGCATAGAACATAAGAAATTATCGATACGTCGGAGACGTATCAAGCATCCCCAAGCTTAGTTCTGCTCGTCCCGAGCAGATAAAACGATAACAAAGATAATTTCTGAAGTGATATGCCATCATAACCTTGATCATACTATTTGTAAACATATGTAGTGAATGCAGCGATCAAAACAATGGTAATGACATGAGTAAACAAGTGAATCATATAGCAAAGACTTTTCATGAATAGTACTTCAAGACAAGCATCAATAAGTCTTGCATAAGAGTTAACTCATAAAGCAATAAATCAAAGTAAAGGTATTGAAACAACACAAAGGAAGATTAAGTTTCAGCGGTTGCTTTCAACTTGTAACATGTATATCTCATGAATAATAGTCAACATAGAGTAATATAACAAGTACAATATGCAAATATGTAAGAATCAATGCACAGTTCACACAAGTGTTTGCTTCTTGAGGTGGAGAGAGACAGGTGAACTGACTCAACATAAAAGTAAAAAGAATGGTCCTTCAAAGAGGAAAGCATCGATTGCTATATTTGTGCTAGAACTTTTATTTTGAAAACATGAAACAATTTTGTCAACGGTAGTAATAAAGCATATGAGTTATGTACATTATATCTTACAAGTTGCAAGTCTCATGCATAGTATACTAATAGTGCCCGCACCTTGTCCTAATTAACTTGGACTACCGGATCTTTGCAATGCACATGTTTTGACCAAGTGTCACAATGGGGTACCTCCATGCCGCCTCGTACAAAGTCTCTAAGGAGAAAGCTCGCATTTTGGATTTCTCGCTTTTGATTATTCTCAACTTAGACATCCATACCGGACAACATGGACAACAGATAATGGACTCCTCTTTAATGCATAAGCATGTGGCAACAATTATTATTCTCATATGAGATTGAGGATATATGTCCAAACCGAAACTTCCACCATGAATCATGGCTTTAGTTAGCGGCCCAAAGTTCTTCTCTAACAATATGCATGCTCCAACCATGAAGGTGGTAGATCTCTCTTACTTCGTACAAGACGGACATGCATAGCAACTCACATGATATCCAACAAAGAATAGTTGATGGCGTCCCCGTAAACATGGTTATCGCTCAACAAGCAACTTAATAAGAGATAAAGTGCATAAGTACATATTCAATACCACAATAGTTTTTAAGCTATTTGTCCCATGAGCTATATATTGCAAAGGTGAATGATGGAATTTTAAAGGTAGCACTCAAGCAATTTACTTTGGAATGGCGGATAAATACCATGTAGTAGGTAGGTATGGTGGACACAAATGGCATAGTGGTTGGCTCAAGGATTTTGGATGCATGAGAAGTATTCCCTCTCGATACAAGGTTTAGGCTAGCAAGGTTATTTGAAACAAACACAAGGATGAACGGTACAGCAAAACTCACATAAAATACATATGGTAAACATTATAAGACTCCATACCGTCTTCCTTGTTGTTCAAAACTCAATACTAGATGTTATCTAGACTCTAGAGAAACCAAATATGCAAACCAAATTAACAAGCCCTAAGTATTTCTTCATTAATGGGTGCAAAGTATATGATGCAAGAGCTTAAACATGAGCACAACAATTGCCAAGTATCAAATTATCCAAGACATTTTAGAGTTACTACATGTAGCATTTTCCAATTCCAACCATATAACAATTTAACGAAGATGAAACTTCGCCATGAATACTATGAGTAGAGCCTAAGGACATATTTGTCCATATGCTACAGCGGAGCGTGTCTCTCTCCCATAAAGTGAATGCTAGGATCCATTTTATTCAAACAAAACAAAAAACAAAAATAAACAGACGCTCCAAGCAAAGTGCATAAGATGTGATGGAATAAAAATATAGTTTCAGGGGAGGAACCTGATAATGTTGTCGATGAAGAAGGGGATGCCTTGGGCATCCCCAAGCTTAGACGCTTGAGTCTTCTTAATATATGCAGGGGTGAACCACCGGGGCATCCCCAAGCTTAGAGCTTTCACTCTCCTTGATCATATTGCATCATACTCCTCTCTTGATCCTTGAAAACTTCCTCCACACCAAACTCGAAACAACTCATTAGAGGGTTAGTGCATAATAAAAATTCATATGTTCAGAGGTGACACAATCATTCTTAACACTTCTGAACATTGCATAAAGCTACTGGACATTAATGGATCAAAGAAATTCATCCAACATAGCAAAAGAGGCAATGCGAAATAAAAGACAGAATCTGTCAAAACAGAACAGTCCGTAAAGATGGATTTTATTAGGCCACCAGACTTGCTCAAACGAAAATGCTCAAATTGAATGAAAGTTGCGTACATATCTGAGGATCATGCTCGTAAATTGGCTTAATTTTCTGAGCTACCTACAGGGAGGTAGACCCAGATTCGTGACAGCAAAGAAATCTGGAACTGCGCAGTAATCCAAATCTAGTACTTACTTTTCTATCAAAGACTTTACTTGGCACAACAAAACATAAAACTAAGATAAGGAGAGGTTGCTACAGTAGTAAACAACTTCCAAGACACAAATATAAAACAAAAATACTGGAGTAAAAACATGGGTTGTCTCCCATAAGCGCTTTTCTTTAACGTCTTTCAGCTAGGCGCAGAAAGTGTTTCTCAAGTAACATCAAGAGATGAAGCATTGATATCATAAGCTCCCCCATTTGTAGTGGTACTAGGGGCTTTGTCAATTTTAGGCCTATAATAATATTTCTTTGGTTTAGGCACTTTAGAGACATACATAAACTTTTGCTCCTTTCCCACATAAGCTTTCTCTCTAAACTCGTAAAGATGAAAAGGTTGAACCCAAGGTTCCTATAGCTTTTTCAAGTTCGCCAATCCTATTAATTTGATTATCATGGTCAACACAAGTTCCTAGGACACTAATTCTTTCATCAATTCCTCCTAAGGATTTATCAAGTTCATCAGTTTTATCAAGTAATATCTCCAACTTAGTTTCAGCACTCGGAAAATTCTTCTCTATGGTTTCCAATTTTTTCATAACATCCTCAAGGGAGGTTTCAATTTTAGTTTCATTAACAGGTGGTGTTCCAAATAAACTCTCAATAATGCAGCTAGCTTCTAAAGCGGGAGCACCTAGGAAGTTACCTCCCGCGAGACAATCAAGAACATATCTATTCCAGCTAGAGATACCAACATAAAAATTCCTGAGTAGGATAGTAGTGGAGTGTTTCTTAGTGCACCTATTATGGGCATCACTAATTCTATACCAAGCATCTTTTAAACATTCTCCCCCTTGTTGCTTAAATGAACGAACTTCAACTTCGGGATTACTCATTTTAGCGATAGTAAATAAAGCAAACTAAATAAAGTAAATGCAAGTAAATTTTTTGTGTGTTTTTGATATAGCAAACAAGATAGTAAATAAAGTAAAACTAGCAACTAATTTTTTTGTGTTTTGATATAATGCAGCAAACAAAGTAGTAAATAAAATAAAGCAAGACAAAAACAAAGTAAAGAGATTGAGAAGTGGAGACTCCCCTTGCAGCGTGTCTTGATCTCCCCGGCAACGGCGCCGGAAAAAGAGCTTGATGGCGTGTATTTCACACGTTCGTTGGGCAACCCCAAGAGGAAGGTATGATGCGCACAGCGAGCAAGTTTTCCCTCGAGAAAGAAACCAAGGTTTATCGAACCAGGAGGAGCCAAGAAGCACGTTGAAGGTTGATGGCGGCGGGATGTAGTGCGGCGCAACACCGGAGATTCCGGCGCCAACGTGGAACCTGCACAACACAACCAAAGTACTTTGCCCCAACGAAACAAGTGAGGTTGTCAATCTCACCGGCTTGCTGTAACAAAGGATTAACCGTATTGTGTGGAAGATGATTGTTTGCGAGAGAAAATAGTAAAAACAAGTATTGCGAGCAGATTTGTATTTCAGTATTAAAGAATGGACCGGGGTCCACAGCTTCACTAGAGGTGTCTCTCCCATAAGATAAAAGCATGTTGGGTGAACAAATTACAATCGGGCAATTGACAAATAGAGAGGGCATAACAATGCACATACATGACATGATAAGTATAGTGAGATTTAATTGGGCATTACGACAAAGTACATAGACCGCCATCCAACCGCATCTATGCCTAAAAAGTCCACCTTCGAGGTTATCGTCCGAACCCCTTCCAGTATTAAGTTGCAAAGCAACGAGACAATTGCATTAAGTATGGTGCGTAATGTAATCAACAACTACATCCTCGGACATAGCGCCAATGTTTTATCCCTAGTGGCAACAACACAACACAACCTTAGGGGTTTCGTCACTCCCCAGGTGTCAATGCGGGCATGAACCCACTATCGAGCATAAATACTCCCTCTTGGAGTTAAAAATAAAAACTTGGCCGGAGCCTCTACTAGAAACGGAGAGCATGCAAGATCATAAACAACACATATGTAATAACTTGATAATTAACATGACATGGTATTCTCTATCCATCGGATCCCGACAAACACAACATAGAGTATTACGGATAGATGATCTTGATCATGTTAGGCAGCTCACAAGATCCAACAATGAAGCACAATGAGGAGAAGACAACCATCTAGCTACCGCTATGGACCCATAGTCCAGGGGTGAACTACTCACTCATCACTCCGGAGGCGACCATGGCGGTGTAGAGTCCTCCGGGAGATGAATCCCCTCTCCGGCAGGGTGCCGGAGGAGATCTCCGAATCCCCCGAGATGGGATCGGCGGTGGCGGCGTCTCGGTAAGGTTTTCCGTATCGTGGTTTTTCGCATCGGGGTTTCGCGACGGAGGCTTTAAGTAGGCGGAAGGGCGAGTCGGGGGCCGGACGAGGGGCCACACCATAGGGCGGCGCGGGCCCCCCTGGGCCGCGCCGCCACGTGGTGTCGCCACCTCGTGGCCCCACTTCGTGTGTTCTTCGGTCTTCTGGAAGCTCCGTGGAAAAATAGGCCCCTGGGTCTTTGTTTCGTCCAATTCCGAGAATATTTCGTTACTAGGATTTCTGAAACCAAAAACAGCAGAAAACAGGAACTGGCACTTCGGCATCTTGTTAATAGGTTAGTTCCATAAAATGCACGAATATGACATAAAGTGTGCATAAAACATGTAGGTATCATCAATAATATGGCATAGAACATAAGAAATTATCGATACGTCGGAGACGTGTCAAGCATCCCCAAGCTTAGTTCTCGCTCGTCCCGAGCAGATAAAACGATAACAAAGATAATTTCCGAAGTGATATGCCATCATAACCTTGATCATACTATTTGTAAACATATGTAGTGAATGCAGCGATCAAAACAATGGTAATGACATGAGTAAACAAGTGAATCATATAGCAAAGACTTTTCATGAATAGTACTTCAAGACAAGCATCAATAAGTCTTGCATAAGAGTTAACTCATAAAGCAATAAATCAAAGTAAAGGTATTGAAACAACACAAAGGAAGATTAAGTTTCAGCGGTTGCTTTCAACTTGTAACATGTATATCTCATGAATAATAGTCAACATAGAGTAATATAACAAGTACAA
>NC_061509.1:286135056-286263905 GCF_022539505.1 Lolium rigidum | reverse complement strand
TCTGAACTCATTACTGGGCTTTGAGGAAAACTTGCAAAGCTATGGGGCGACATCCTCTCACTTCACGACACCACCAACAAACTCCAAGCTCAACTATGACGTTCATAATCGAAGCTGTGAGTATGAAAACAGGTTTAAACACATAAGCCATGCTGCTAGTTTCAGGATTCCCGAGACCAAGATGTCATTTGTTGATGGAGAGCCTCTATCTTGGAAGTCTGAAGACGGGAATTCATCACCACCATCGCCAAAGGATTAATTCATCATCGGTATTGGCATCCCCTTGGTTTGTTCCAAGCTTGGGGAGTGCCGCGGTATCACATCATCACTACCTTTTACTTTTTACTATCAAGTAGTGTCATATCATGAGTAGGGAAGTTATCATATAAGATGGGTTGCAGTGTGGAAGTATCTCTCCTTTAGTTGGTTGCCTATGTATCCCTTGGGGTGAGTTATCGATATGAAATATTAATGAGAAGTCTTATCATTTACATATTGCACACCTTATTTTAGTTTGCAATTTCTATTATATGGTTGATCTTGATTTTAGTATTGGTATCACTTTGGGAGCATTGAGTAAATCTATTTGGTTTTGGCAAACTTAGCATTGGTCAATAGCAACAACACTTTGAAGTTTAAGTAGAAAAGAGAAATACATATAGTTGTTTCATTGTTTTCCTTTCTTGTTAGCTCATAGCTTATTATTCGAAGTTAAAATTGTTTGTGCTTGCAAGAAAGATGCATGATTATGTCTATCACATGTATATTCGTTTGTTTCCCTCAACTCTTATGCTTGCTAATTAACCTTGCTAGCCAAAGACCTGTACTGAGAGGGAATGCTTCTCATGCATCCAAACCTGAACCCAAACCTATGCCATTTGTGTCCACCATATCTACCTACTGCATGGTATATTCTGCCATTCCAAGTAAATACTTCATGTGCTACCTTTAAACAATTCAAAATTTATTACTTCTTATTTGTGTCAATGTTTTATAGCTCATGAGGAAGTATGTGGTGTTTTATCTTTCAGTCTTGTTAGGCAGCTTCCACTAATGGACTAGTGGCTTCATCCACTTATCCTATAATTTTGCAAAAAGAGCTGGCAACGGGGTTCCCAGCCCCAATTAATCAACTTTCATTAATAACTCTCTTCACATGTTTTGCTCTGATTCATCAGTAAGCAACTTAATTTTGCAATAGACACTCCTCCATGGTATGAGATTGTTGGAAGGCACCCGAGGATTCGGTTAGCCATGGCTTGTGTAAGCAAAGGTTGGGGGAGTGTCATCCTTAAATAAACTAAAGTACATGTGTAAACAAAAGAGAAGAGGGATGATCTACCTTGCTGGTAGAGATAACGTCCTTCATGGGAGCCGCTCTTTGGAGGTCTGTTTGGCAAGGGGGTTAGAGTACCCATTACCAGTCGTTGACAACAACAAACACCCCTCAAAACTTTACTTTTATGCTCTCTATATGATTTCAAAACTTGAAAAGCTCTAGCACATGATTTAATCCCTGCTTCCCTCTGCGAAGGGTCTGTCTTTTACTTTATGTTGAGTCAGTAAACCTATTTCCCTCCATCTCAAGCAAGCATTTTAGTTGTTGTGATCAAACTATTATATTGTGATTTGCTTCATCATGTCTTTTATTGTTTAGTACAAGTTTTACCTGAATGAATATAGCTTTGAAAGTCATCAATGATAATTATGATTGAGTATGCAAGATGAGCCACATAAGTTTTAATATGAGAGCGCTGCTCAATAGATAAGTATAATTTGTTAACTGTTCTCTGACCAAGAACAAAGTTTGCCATCACCAATTATGATTTCTTATGCACCTTTATTTGTGATTACCTTATACTTGTTTCAAGTTGAGTTATATGAGGAAGTTGTTTACTAGAATGTCTTGTGTGAATGAATATGATGCTTCTTGTCCGTATTTGATTTATCGACTCTTCACTCCATAAACATGTGGTCCTGTTTACCGAGTTCAGTTTCGCTTGGGGACAAGCGAGGTCTAAGCTTGGGGGAGTTGATACGTCCAATTTGCATCACTATTTTATATCATAATTTGCTGTTATTCATTGATATATTTCATATTTGGATATAATACTTATGTTATTTCATCTATTTTGCATGTTTCATGATTATTGGAGGATCGCGCACCGGAGCCAGGATTCTGCTGGAAAAAGCACCGTCAGAATGCAATATTTCGGAAGATCAACAATTGACGGGAATTTCACGAAAACTCCTATTTTTCCAGATGACGAAGGGAGCCAGAAGGGGGGAAGAGGGGACCGAGGTGGGCCCACCCCATAGGCGGCGCGGCCCAAGGCCGGCCGCGCCGCCTATGAGGGGGGCCCGCCTCTCGCCTCCTTTTCTTCGCGTACTCCTTCGTCCCGAAAACCTAAGCTCCGAGAGGGTACGTCGCGAAGAGTCACGGCCGCCTCTGCGGGGCGGAGAACACCGAGAGAAAAGAGCTCTCCGGCGGGCAGGAATCCGCCGGGGAAATTCCCTCCCGGAGGGGAAATCGACGCCATCGTCATCGTCATCGAGCTGGACATCATCTCCATCACCACCGTCATCATCATCATCATCATCACCGCCATCTCCACCGCTGCACCTCGTCACCGCTGTAACAATTTGGGTTTGATCTTGTTTGTTTGATAGGGAAACTCTCCGGTGTTGATTTCTACTTGTTATTGATGCTATTGAGTGAAACCGTTGAACCAAGGTTTATGTTCAGATTGTTATTCATCATCATATCACCTCTGATCATGTTCCATATGATGTCTCGTGAGTAGTTCGTTTAGTTCTTGAGGACATGGGTGAAGTCTAAATGTTAGTAGTGAATTATGGTTGAGTAATATTCAATGTTATGATATTTAAGTTGTGGTGTCATTCTTCTAGTGGTGTCGTGTGAACGTCGACTACACGATACTTCACCATTTATGGGCCTAGGGGAATACATCTTGTACTCGTTTGCCAATTGCGGGGTTGCCGGAGTGACAGAAACCTGAGCCCCCGTTGGTATATCGATGCAGGAGGGATTGCGGGATCTTAGAGTTTAAGGCTGTGGTTAGATTTATCTTAATTACTTTCTTGTAGTTGCGGATGCTTGCAAGGGGTATAATCACAAGTATGTATTAGTCCTAGGAAGGGCGGTGCATTAGCATAGGTTCACCCACATAACACTTATCAAAACAATGAAGATTATTTAGCCACATGAAGCGAAAGCACTAGACTAAATTCCCGTGTGTCCTCAAGAACGTTTGGTCATTATAAGTAAACAAACCGGCTTGTCCTTTGTGCTAAAAAGGATTGGGCCACTCGCTGCAATTATTTCTCTCGCATTTTACTTACTTGTACTTTATTCATCTGTTACATCAAAACCCCTTGAATACTTGTCCGTGAGCATTTACAGTGAATCCTTCATCGAAACTGCTTGTCAACACCTTCTGCTCCTCGTTGGGATCGACATTCTTACTTATCGAAGATACTACGATACACCCCCTATACTTGTGGGTCATCAGCGCGCGCTTACGACACGGCGGCGTGGCGCTTTCGGCGGCCACGGCGCGACATGAACTTCCCGGATGTTGAATCGCTAGAGGAGGCGGAGTTCCTCGCGCCAGCGCCGTGCCTCCTCGACGACGAGGACCGTCGCCGGCACCGCCAGGTGCAGCGCAGGATCGCCATCGCCGAGCACGACGAGCAGTTGATGCGCCAGTGGAGGGCGCAGTTCCCCAACGACGTCGGCAACACCGACGCGTTCTTCGCTGACCTTAGGGCACAACGCAGGTCCAACAGGCGCCTCCGTCGAGCCGTCGCCGAGTTCGAGCTCGAGAACCCGAATACAACTTGGGCCGAAAACGACCCTCGGTGAGATCACATTTGGACGGGGACAACCTCCGACGACGAGTAGAGACTAGACTAGTCATTTATCTATTTTATTGTAATTTCAATAAAGTCGTTGTCGGTTCTACTAGTTTAAATTTAGTTTATAAAGTCGTTGTCGGTTGTTTTTGTTCAATAAAGTGGTTGACACGAAATTTATTACGATTGAACTGGAATTAAAGTACAGAGCTCAACTGAAAATTAAGATACATGGCCAGATTCGAATGTTGGAGCCATTCAGTCATAGTCGTGCCTAGCCCTATAATATTCGCCACTGTAGTCATCATAGTCGCCGATGTCATCGTCGCTAGCATCGGGGTCGCGGTTGTCGAACCTCGGCGGGTGAGCACGCGTGGGCTGGGATTGAGGGTAGCGCAGGCGGGGGCCACGATAGGCCATGACGCTCTGGAGAGTCCGGCCGCGCCACCACATCCGACGGCCGGCCTCGTTGAAGTTCGAAGGAGGCGGGCCGTCCTCCTCGTACCTGGCAACCGCCCTCTCACGCCGATTGATGAAGAAGCTGTCCCAAGTCGGGCTGTAGTCGGGATGCCATTGGGGATTCCTCCGCTGTTCAGGCGTGAGCTCGAAATAGTAGTGGTTCGTGATGGCCATCTCGCGTGCCACACCTAGAGGGATAGGAGGGACCGGTACGCCTCCGACACTCAGCAACCAGCCGGTCGGGACGCGGTACCCTGGCGGGCAGGGGTAGTTCGAGGCGCAAAGCGCCTCCGCCTCCCGAGGTGTTAGACATACGATGGAAGCCATGGGAGAGAATGATGAGGTTTGCAGATATGAGTCTAGATGTGATATGTAAATGGAGGCCAAGCCTACATATATATAGTGGAAAAATGGCGGGAAGACGGAGGCGGGAACGCGGGAAGAAAATAGGCGGGAACGCAGTGGCGCGCGAAACTTTCATCCCGGGTGGAGGCTCAAACCAGGACAAAAGACTGGGGGAGGCTTATCTAGGAGGGCCTTATCTGGGGGGCTTACGTGCGGGTAACCTTTTATCACGGCTGGTGGGTGCAACCGGGACTAAAGCTGTCGGCAGGATAAGGATGTGCGGGTAACCTTTTGTCATGGTTGGTGGGTGCAACCGGGACTAAAGCTGTCGGCAGGATAAGGATGTGCGGGTAACCTTTTGTCACGGTTGGTGGGTGCAACCGGGACTAAAGCTGTCGGCAGCATAAGGACGCGTGGGTGGACGCACTGCTCGATGAGATAAAGCATGTAGCGCACGACTTCCTGTCGAAGGAACAAGACAAAGTAGAAGCGGTGTCGTGCCTATAAAAGGAGCATCGATACGCCTTGCCAAACAGATCAACAAGCCAAGCAGAGTTTCATTCCCATGCATGAAGGAAAGGGTTGGGAAATCTCCCGTGGCGCAGCTTCTCGAAGATGTCGTTGGTGCACACGCCCTACGGCATCTTCGGAAGCTGCTCCTCGGAAAAATTTCCCTCCATCTCCTCTAACAGTGTTGGGGAAAGGGTTCTCATTATTACATAAATGTAGAGATTGTGAAGAATACATTATTACATCGCCATCTACTGATGTGATCTTCTACGCCGTAGCCATGGAGAATCTTCATCATTTAGCAAGATGCTTGGGTCAATTTTCACCGTGAAGGGCGGAATTTCTTTAAACTTATTATAATCTTCTGACATGTCTGTCTTGTCATCCACTTCCACGATGTTTCTTTTCCCGAAAGAACTATGTGGCGCTTTGGCTCCTCGGTTGATGTATTCTTTTGTTGATTTCTTTTTCTTGATTTGCTAGACATGTCCTTCACATAGAAAACTTGAGCCACCTCGCTGGCTAGGACGAATGGCTCGTCCATGTACGCAAGATTGTTGGGATCCACTGTTGTCATACCGTACTTATCGTCTACCAGTATACCGCTGAGCTTCACCCATTTGCACCGAAACAAAGGGACCTTAAAAGTGGGACCATAGTCAAGTTCCCATATCTCCTCTATGTATCCATAATATGTGGTGGTTTGCCCATTCTCATCTTTTGCATCGAAGCGGACACCGCTGTTTTGGTTGGTGCTCTTTTTATCTTGGTCGATCATGTAAAATGTATTCCCATTTATCTCGTACCCTTGGAATGTACATATGTTTGAAGATGGTAACCTGGCCAACAAGAACAGCTGCTCCACAACAGATGGGTCATTAATGAGATGTCTTTGCAACCAACTGCCGAAGGTATTCATGTGTTGATGTGTAATCAAGGACTCGGGCTGGCCCGGGTTTATTTCTCGCAAAACATTCTTGTGTTTCTCGATGTACGGAGCCACCAAGGTGGAATTGTATAGAACTGTGTAGTGTGCTTGATTGAAAGAAATCTTGTCCCTGCACACCGTTGCTTTCCTTCCTAGTGTGCCTTTTCCAGTCAGCCTCCCCTCATACCGAGATTCAGGAACACCAATCGGCTTAAGGTCAGGAAGAAAGTCAACGCAAAACTCAATGACCTCCTCAGTTCCGTAGCCCTTTGAGATACTTCCTTCCGGCCTAGCTCGGTTATGAACATATTTCTTTAAGACTCCCATGAACCTCTCGAAGGGGAACATATTGTGTAGAAATACAGGACCGAGAATTCTAATCTCTTCAACTAGGTGAACGAGGAGGTGCGTCATAATATTGAAGAAGGATGGTGGGAACAACAACTCGAAGCTGACAAGACATTCGACCACATCTTCCTGTAATCCTGACAAAGTTTCTGGATCCATTACCTTCTGAGAAATTGCGTTGAGGAATGCACATATCTTCACAATGGCTAGTCGAACATTTTCTGGTATAAGTCCCCTCAATGCAACCGGAAGCAATTGTGTCATAAGCACGTGGCAGTCATGGGACTTCAGGTTCTGGAATTTTTTCTTGACCCTTTCCAAAGATAACATTTAAATCCTTGACCATGTCAAATATATCAGCACCACTACGGGGGACAGGCTTCGGACGGTGGTCAGCCTCGCCATCGAAATGCTTGCCTTTTTTCCTTAAGGGATGCTTGCGCGGAAGGAAACGACGATTGAACGGGTACACAACTTTTCTGCTTTTTCCCAAATATTTACTTTCAGTCTCTAAACAGTGTGTGCATGCATTGTATCCTTTGTTCGTCTGTCCTGAAATGTTACTAAGAGCAGGCCAATTATTGATGGTTACGAATAGCAACGCTCATAGGTCAAATTCTTGCTCGGTGTGCTCATCCCACACACGTACACCTGGTTTGGCCCACAACTCCAAAAGTTCATCGACTAATGGCCTTAGGTACACATCAATGTCGTTGTCTGGTTGCTTTGGGCCTTGGATAAGCACTGGCATCATAATGAACTTCCGCTTCATGCACAACCAAGGAGGAAGGTTGTAGATACATAGAGTCACGGGCCAGGTGCTGTGACTGCAGCTCTGCTCCCTAAAAGGATTCATGCCATCTGTACTTAGACCAAAGTATAAGTTTCTTGCCTCACCTGCAAAATCCGGGAACTCTCTCCCGATGTTTCTCCACTGCCGACCATGAGCGGGGTGCCTCAACATCGCGTCTTTCTTACGTTCTTCCATGTGCCATCGCAACAACTTGGCATGCTCTTTGTTTCTGAACAAACGTTTCAACCGTGGTATTATGGGAGCATACCACATCACCTTCGCAGGAACCCTCTTCCTGGGTGGCTCACCCTCAACATCACCAGGGTCATCTTTTCTGATCTTATACCGCAATGCACCGCATATCGGCCATTTATTCAAATTCTCGTACTTCTCACCGCGGTAGAGGATATAGTCATTAATGCATGCATGTATCTTCTGCACATCTAATCCTAGAGGGCAGACAAGCTTCTTTGCTTCATATGTACTGACGGGCAATTCGTTATTTCTTGGAAACATCTTCTTTAATATTATCATCAATTTTTCAAATCCCGAGTCAGTCACACCGAACTCTGCCTTCCATTTCAGCAATTCCAATATGCTACCCAACTTTCTATGTCCATCTTCACAACCTGGGTACAACAATTTGTGGTGGTCCTTTAACATCTTGTCGAACTGCAACCTCTCCTTATCCGTGGCACAGTCTCTTCTTGCATCAGAAATGGCCCGACGAAGGTCATCATCAACGGGATCATCTGCTGCCTGTTCTTCACCTCCTTCTTCATTGTCGTCCATTGCGGTATCATCGCATTCAGAGAACATAGATCGGTACTGGTCATCGTTATCTTCTTCTTCATCGTCGTCTTCCATCATAACCCCTTCTTCTCCGTGCTTGGTCCAAACATTATAGCTGGACATGAATCCAAACCGAAGCAGGTGGCTCTTAATGTCTCTTGAGCAAGAGTAGTCCTTCTCGTTCTTACATTTTAGACATGGACAGCACATAAAACCTTGCTTCGACTTGTTGGCCTCGGCCACAAGCAGGAAAGAATTCACGCCTCTCTTGAAAGCGGGAGCACATCGGTTACCGTACATCCATGGATGACTCATCTGCATCATAAGTACAATTATATATGTATCAGATGCAATCACCTTGCTAAAATTAGTATTGTACGGACTATGTATATATATACGAGAAAATAGTTGCTAACCTTTTAGGATCAAAAAGAGGAGAAATCTTATCAAATAAAATCAAGTGGCATCCCTCTCACAAGCATTCCATCAAATACCTCTTGTGCACATGTAGAAAAAATGAGCTAGCATACACCTCCACCTTCACCACCAAGGAAAAAATGAGGTGGGGGGGGGCTGGCTGCGTGTCTATATATATAGGCATGGCCTTTTGTCGCGGGTCGTAATACGGCCCGCGACAAAAGGGGTTCCGACCCCTTTTGTCGCGGGTCGTATTACGGCCCGCGACAAAAGGGCGCGACAAAAGGCCCTGCCCGCTCCAAACCGCTTCGGAGCGACGTGGCCACCCCATTTGTCGCGGGTGCATGCGTGCCCGCGACAAAAGGATCCCACGAAAGCCCTATTTTCCAATAGTGAAATTTTGGCTTGGAATATGTCGGCGTGGACATCTAGCTAGCGAGTCTGCGTGTGTGCTCCTCTAGATGACACGGAGCCCGCCCGCCAGGGAAACCAAAGCCACCTATCCATTCACGCCCCTCCCTCCCTATGCAACCCTACAGCGACACCGCTGGCTGCCTTGCCGCTTGTTGTTGTCGGTACCTTCTTGTTTGACTCACAGCTTGCCGGATGACAATATTTGGTGGCGGCGCCGAATGCCCTTGCCGGCTTCGCTGTAGCCTCTGCCCCACTGCCATTTCTCTCGGATCCACCCGCTGGCCTTGTCGCCCACGACTTGTTCGGCCAATTGCTCGGTAGGAAATCCTAGACCATTTTGGTAGAATACATGTACAAGTGTATAGCCAATTGACCCATAATTGTTGCCCCGCAGATGGACCTCATGCAGTTGATCGACTTGTTCGTCAAGGATGTCCTCTACAGCTTGCTGGAAGAGGAGTCAGGCGCCTCTTCGGAGCTAATGGTTGCCGCGGCCTCCCTCATCCATGAGCACACTGAGATGCAAAGGCCTATGCATAGATATAGGGGGGAATGCTACATGAAGCGGGATCGAGAGGGTGGCCACTATCAGATGCATTGGGACTACTTCCACCCCACCTAGCCAGTCTTCACGGACGCCCTGTTTCGAAGGAGGTATCGGATGTCATGAGACCAATTCTTGACTATTCTACGAGGCGTGAGAGACTATGACCCCTATTTCGGATGCACAGCCGATGTTGCTGATAAGCTAGGTTTCACCTCTTATTAGAAGTGTTCCGTAGCTATTCGTACGCTTGCGTATGGAGTGGCTTGTGATGTCCTTGATGAGTACTCGCGAATGAGCGAGACCACCTTCCTGGAGGTGACTTACAAGTTCTGCCGAGATATGATCGTGGTGTTTGGCAATCTTTACTCGAGAGAACCAGCTGTTGTCGACACTCCCGACTGTTGTCGATCAACGAGGATAAAGGGTTCCAGGGAATGATCAGAAGCATAGATTGCATGCACCGAGAGTGAATTTTCATGGCACGAGGGGCAGTATACCAGGAATGCCGAGCGGTGGTCTATCATTCTTGAGGCTGTGGCATCACATGATATGTGGATTTGGCACTCTTTCATTGGCAAGAACGGTACCCACAATAACATCAATGTGCTCCATCGGACTATTGTATTCTCAAGGCTTGCAAAAGGCAATGCTCATGTGGTGAGGTTTAGGCTTGTAGAAGGCAATGCTAGCAGCAAGACAATAACATCAATGGAAATAAATAGGACAAGCCATATTATGTTGTTGCTAGCATCGGGCCACACTAGTGAAGACAGTGCGTAATCGTACAACAAAGAAAACGAAGTGGTTTATGGAGACAACTTATTGGAAAAATGTGCAATACAAGGAAAAATTCCTACCGTTGGCGCACCAAATTCCCTTATCGCCGGCGCGCCAATGCACACCAGTGGGAATAGACTGGTGGTAACGTCTTATCGTCGGCGCACCAACATAATTTATCGCCGGCACACAAGCCTGGTGCGTTGGCGGTAATTTTTCATTTTTTTTAAAGACGATCTAGATATATATAGATCTAGATCTACCTCTAGCTCGAAAACCATGGCCATGGGCTATTGTTGCTACGTCGGTGTAGGAGGTGCAGGAGGAGGAGGGAGAGGCCGGTAGAGGAGGAGGGGATGTTGCTAGAGGTGTGGTGCAGGTGGAGGAGGGGGAGGAGGAGGAGGCCATCAGAGGAGGTGGGGGAGGTGGCTGAAGGAGGACATCGGGGAGGAGTAGAAGATCGTCGATGCAGCTGTAGGAGGAGTTCGTTGGTGCAAAAGAGGAGGAGGAGGCCATCGGTGAGGAGAAAAGGAGGAAGAGGAAGGAGGAGGAGGGAAAGAGGAAGAGGAGGGGAGAAAGTGAGAAATAAGAATAGGGTGTTGGGTGATACGTCCCAAACGTATCTATAATTTCTTATGTTCCATGCTACTTTTATGACGATACTCACATGTTTTATACACACTTTATGTCATTATTATGCATTTTCCGGCACTAACCTATTGACGAGATGCCGAAGAGCCAGCTGTTGCTTTCTGCTGTTTTTGGTTTCAGAAATCCTACAAAGGAAATATTCTCGGAATTGGACGAAATCAACGCCCAGGGTCTTATTTTTCCACGAAGCTTCCAGAAGACCGAAAGGGAAACGAAGTGGGGCGACGGGGCGCCGACACCACAGGGCCGCGCGGCCAAGGGTGGGGCCGCGCCGCCCTATGGTGTGGGGCCCCTGTCAGCCCTCCGACTCCGCCCTTCCGCCTACTTAAAGCCTTCGTCGCGAATACCCCAGTACCGAGAGCCACGATACGAAAAACCTTCCAGAGACGCCGCCGCCAATCCCATCTCGGGGGATTCAAGAGATCGCCTCCGGCACCGTGCCGGAGAGGGGAATCATCTCCTGGAGGACTCTTCATCACCATGATCGCCTCCGGATCGATGTGTGAGTAGTTCACCCCTGGACTATGGGTCTATAGCAGTAGCTAGTGGTTGTCTTCTCCTCATTGTGCTATTTGTAATGCTACATGTTGTGTTTGTTGGGATCCGATGAATATGGAATACTATGCCAAGTTGATTATTAATCTATCATATATGTTTTGTTTATGTTCTTGCATGCTCTCTGTTGCTAGTAGAGGCTCTGGCCAAGTTGATACTTGTGACTCCAAGAGGGAGTATTTATGCTCGATAGTGGGTTCATGCCTCCATTGAATCGGGACAATGGACGTAAAGTTCTAAGGTTGTGGATGTGTTGTTGCCACTAGGGATAAAACATCAATGCTTTGTCTAAGGATATTTGTGTTGATTACATTACGCACCATACTTAATGCAATTGTCTGTTGTTTGCAACTTAATATTGGAAGGGGTTCGGATGATAACCTGAAGGTGGACTTTTTAGGCATAGATGCATGTTGGATAGCGGTCTATGTACTTTGTCGTAATGCCCTGATTAAATCTCATAGTACTCATCGTGATATATGCATGTGCATTATTATTCCTTCTTTATTTGTCAATTGCCCAACTGTAATTTGTTCACCCAACATGCTATTTCTTATCGGAAAGACACCACTAGTGAACTGTGGACCCCGGTCCATTCTTTTACATCTGAAATACAATCTACTGCAGTACTTGTTCTTTACTGTTCTTCGCAAACAAACATCATCTGTTTACAGCAAGCCGGTGAGATTGACAACCTCACTGTTACGTTGGGGCAAAGTACTTTTATTGTGTTGTGCAGGTTCCACGTTGGCGCCGGAATCCCTGGTGTTGCGCCGCACTACACTCCGCCACCAACAACCTTCACGTGTTCCTTGACTCCTACGGTTCGATAACCTTGGTTTCTTACTGAGGAAAAATTTGCTGCTGTACGCATCACACCTTCCTCTTGAGGTTCCCAACAGACGTGTGTCTTACACGCCATCATTGGGTTATTTTGAATATATAGTCTACGTTACAACCCCGCCGGCGGTAAAATAATCATCAAAATCTTAAATCTCCTATACTCGGTTTTTTATTTTTTATTTTGAGGAATCTAAAAAATCGGTAAATGGTCGTAGGCATTGAAATTGTATGTAAAATGTTCTGTAAATACATTTTCATTTAAAAAACTTTTTATCGGAGGTTGTATGCAAACATAAAATATTTTTTACCAAAACATAACGTCATTTTACATAATATATTGAAATTTAATTTTGTTCCTAACAATTAGAACACATAACACATGGTCATCTTGATAGATTTTATTCCGGAGGGTGGGGGTATCTAAGCCCCCCTCTGCAGACCGGTGTGCAGTAAGGGGGTTTTTGCCCTTGCACCGACCTGGTCGACCCTTATCCCTGACGCGCTAATTTTTCATTGCATCCGCGGTATTTGGACACCGATGCAGTATTACTTGATGTGCCGGTGGTACTATATATAGCACAATTGGACTGCTTTTTTGGTGCGCCGGTGGTATTTCTCGGCCTATAAGACTTTTTTTAGTAGTGGTGGATCAGGAATTTGGTGTGCTGCAAGCTTGTTGACCCAACATGATTTATCTTGACAATGAACTATGTGATCACAATTTTGTAAATACTTTGTAAAATAAATAGAAACTAGCTAGCATTGCCAAAATAAGTTTTTTTCTTTTTTTTAGGTTGTTTTGCAGTGTCTCCTTTTGGATGGTGTGGCGGTGTCTACATCCTGAAGTTAGATTAAGGTCCTCCTCACTCCGGTGGTGCGCCTAGCACTGGTGTATGACGCGTGGAGTCGTGTGCCCGGTGGATCTCCTAGGACCCGGTTGGTTTTCGTGTGCATTATTTGTGTGGTTTCATGTCAGTCTCTTCTGATATACGGTTGTCATCATTTGCGATGGTTGTTGTTTAGGTCCGTTGAACCTTATGGTCTTTGCATGACGACTTCCCGTTTTTCTACTACAACAAGCTCTATGATGAGTTTTGTCCAGTCCGGTGATGGAGAGGCGAGGAAAACGGCATGACTTCATCTCGTGCTAGTGCATGTTGTAGTCTCTAGGCGGTCCAAATACCTATTCATAATTTAACTTACTTTTTAGACTATTCGTACTACTATTAATAATTATTAATTGATCAGTGAAATTTATGCAAACAAAAAAAAATAAAAAAACATTCCACAAGTACTCAATTTAGCACTGGCTACCAGGGGAGACACATGTCGATCATGGCGCGGAGGATCATTTTCTTAAGACTGCTCATAGTGGGAGTAACATAGCTAGTAACATCACACATCTCAAGGCATTTTGGTGACATGGCATGCGAATAAATGAAGAAAGAGAGTGAGGTGGTAACTAGCTATGTTACCATAACATCACACACCACAAGGCAGTCTACAACATAATAAATGACACAATACATGACACCACATATAAGTTACTACCCACTATGAAGGTAGTAACCTAGACTAGTAACATGCAATATGTTACTAGTCTAAGTTACTCCCCACTATGAGCAGCCTAAGACGGCATATTCAATCATGGAGATTACAAAGCAACCATGAAAACGCGTAGCACAGAATAATTAGACCCACAATCAAACAAACATAATGAATTGATGCATGGCAGCTCGTTTAACCCTCCAAGAGCCATTTTCTCGAAAAATATATTCGTACTGCCCGATGAGTCAGGTTAGACTTGATTATGGCTGCTTTGCAGTTTCCGTCACATTGTCACACTGCTCAGTGTTTACACCGCGTAATTGGTACGTAACAGTTAAATGGTGTCCGTACGGCTAGTGGCAATCCAGAACCATCCATAGATTAAGCAAGAGATGAGTAATCCAAAGAATGTAGAGTTAAATTAAACACCTCTCTCTTGAAAAACCCAAAGAACATAAAGCAAGTGTAAGATTTTATTTGCTTCGGTATATACACATCGCAGTCCAGTTTATTTGGTTGCCAATTTATTTATTACCGCAGATCTTTAGCACGGGTTGTTCAGACATGATGTTTCAGTGGAAATTAAATCTCTAGAAATGCACTCATTTTCACAAGAAACATATATATATCTCCCTTCTTCGGCGGCACCCACGGTTGAAATCAAATGAGGAGCAAAGATCTTTGTCAGCGCGGGTCATGTACATCTCCTCTTCGGAGCCCATCATCAAAATCGGATTTACCAGTCTTCAATGCAATGGTTGACTTTCCATGCTAGACTTGGCCTATAAGACAAGTAGATGTAGGTTATCTCGCATATGGACTCCTAGACCTGTACCGGCTTGGGTTACCTTGTACCTATGGTGTCCCCTTTATAAGGATTCATAGAGACAAAATCAATAGAGCAATAGAGATCGTTCAAGTCGTCTTAGAGATAAACCCTAACCTAATTCATGAGATCCATTGTAACAATTATACAATCAATAATAAAGTGCCCATTTTCGAAAAAACAATCAATAATAACAAAAGCAGGAGTAGGTCTTTACCTTCAGAGCGAGAGGCGAACTTAGGTATATCGTGTACTGATCCCGTCTCCGATAGCACTCAACGATTTCCATACACAACTCATAAGTCATCATCGTTTTGTAAAACGAGGAAAAAGCTTTGCCTTTATATTAATATAACTGGAGCAAATATGGAGTGGCCTAAGCCAACAAAAACCTGAAAGAAGAAAAAGAGGTACATGGTGAAAAAATAAAGAAGTGATCTCTCCTAGATGTTTAGCACCCGCCATAATCCAGTTTCTGCTCTCATCTTTGATCTTTTGCATAAGGACCATCGGCATCACAACCTTATTGGTGAAAACTCTTGCCTTTGTTTCCTTCCATATCTCCCATGCGATCAAATTTATGGAAGATTTCATGCCTTGGAGGTAGGGAGTTGGCGACTTGGAGATTGCATGACAATACTCGAGCACCAGCGAGCATCCCTGGCCCAGGACCTAAAGTGAGAATGGAGAAGAAATCCAAGAAGTTGCGGCTTGCCAGATCCTCTTGGAGAATCGGCACTCAAACATAATGTGTCTCATTTTCTCCGACTGGCATTTGCAATGCTAACATGTGGGTGACGAGGCCATCCACGGATCGTGAGGTGGTCGGAGGTCCACAGCCTATTCTGAATGGCTAACCAAGCGAGGAATCAATACTTTGGAGACGCCCTAGTCCTCCAAATAACCTTTTTTTAAAGAATGGAACTCAGTCGATGAATTGTGCCTTAAATATAAGGCGACACCATCGTGTAAGCGACGTTTGGAGTTAGAGTCCAAGAGATGGTGTCGAGCCAGGGCAGAGTACAACATCATGGAGCAATCCCGAGAGTCTGGAACATGTGTTCGACCGTGAAGTTGTCAATATCGATGTCGGTGATCCACTTACAGTTCTCAAACACCTCGTGGGCACATCTCTTCTTCCATTTGGAGAGACCTCAACAAATTTCGGAGCAATCGTCTTTGGAGTCTTGCCATTGAGCCATGAAGAGGACGACAACGAGGCTTGTCACTGAGTCCATTACCAATGGTAACCTTAGTGGCCGCATTGAAAAGTTGCCGATCCGTTTCATCATTCGTAGTTTCAATACGTACCCATGGTTTGCCACGAACGAGCCACAGCCAACGAAGCCACGGCACACATGTACACATGTACAGCCAATTTGTCTAAACCTGCTAAACCCAACCAACCAAACTTGTACCCTGCCACAAGACAGTTGATAAGCCCTATGATGTGGCACTGAACTGCTCCAAGTTCAGTACCAGGGCAGAATTCCAATCGAGGTGTGCACTCACTCAATCGAGAGCAGCCGGAGGGGTTACAGCCCGGAAATCAAGGACGGCCAAAGATTTGCACCAACCAAACTTTTCCACGTATGTCCGTAAGGTGAGTCTGTAAGTCCAATTCCGTAGGTCTAGGATTTCCGCATGGGTAATTTAACTGCCGGTCTCTTTGACTTACGCTGCCCCCTCTCAGGGGCTCGTGTCAAACCTCCGTCAGAAAGCCTTCGAAAGTGTGCTCGGTGCGGGAATGTTCTAACTTTGTAATCAAGTTATTATCCTTGGTCAAGTGTTGACCTGCTTGCGCATGTGGACGCTGACGTTCCAGAATTTCTTATTAGGAGAACTTGTTGCAAGTTTGACAAGTCCTTTGTAGCAGTTCGAACCCCAACTGGATCTTCAGATATTCAACGAGTTCGTTAAACAACTACGTCCCACTACCAGCAACTGTTCAACGCATAGACTGCTGGTAGTGAATAATTTGAGACCTTTTTTGTTTGCGAATCAACTTGAGACCTTTTGTTTGCGACTGTGCCATGCGAACTGTACTAGTATTCCATTTGTATGATTCATCAAGCAAATGGAACAACCGTATTTTGTAGAGAGATGCTACTCTACTATACTGCACTACAAGTGGCATGGCGCCAAGCCGCCAACGTACAGGTGTTGAAAGCGGCAACTGATTTCTGGCGAAGAAACTGAACTGATCAAGGAGTATCGCCTTCTACAACCAGCACGGAGCAGGTGACTGACGGTTTCTCTGCTGTGTGCGCGCGCCAACCGTTCTCCAAGCATCTTCTTGCGCAAGTTCAATAGTTGCAAGGAATCCTAACCACTCCGCCGTCCTTTGGGCCAACAGTAAAGAATACAACGGATCTTACAAAATGATAAGTAAAATTATCACTAGCAGTACAAAAATCTCGGTTCATCGGTTGCATCGCAAGTTTTTACAGCGACCTCTTGAGAAATTTCCCCGTGCTCCAAGCTGGTAGCCTTGGCTGATCCGTCCGGCCGGGGGAAAGCACACACGGGTGTCGCGTGACGGGGGAAGCGACGGCGAGACGCCACCGACGATCTCTCTGCCGCGCCGAGCTTATCCAGTGATCCAAAAAACAAACAGGGGCGAGACGTCGCCACACTCCAGAAACTGAAATAGAAGCAGCAAGTTGTTGTGGCAACTGGCAACCAACAATCATCCATGGTGGATAAGCCAAATCAGACGCATGTTTGTATGTATGTCTCCATTTAGTCACTCATGTATACATATCCAAAACCATAGGGGCCTTATACACATCGTAGAGGACGACGGGCTATACAATCTCTATATACAGTGGCAGTATGTATGTATGTACTATGTACACTGGACAGGCTGATGATCAGAGCCAGGACCGATTGGCTCCAAAACTCCAGTCTCCCAGCCTGATCCCACCGGCTTCTATTATTTACAGCGGTGAATTATTAGGGGAATTTCTCCCCGGTTTTGTTTCCTATGCACAGTATGTACTATGTACGAGTAACTCGCTGCTATGGCATGTCGACGCTGTTGGTTGGTTCACTGGCGGCTGTCGCCGGAAAAGGAGACGCTCGAGAGACGGCTGGGCTGGGGGCGGGGGCGAAACCCGCCGGCGGCGCGTCTCTGGTGAAGCGACTTCTGGGGCGGTGAGAGCGCCCTGCGGACCAACAAACGGCTACCCGCGCCGGAGCTGGTCGGGACGACGGCGGATGGTGGCGGAGAAGGCGGAGTGGCGGGCTTCTTGCTGTGGATGTGGCCGGCCGGGGCCTCCTGCGAGCGTTCCTTGTGGCGGCTGCAGCGGAAGGATCCCGGATGATTCGTGGGTGAACACATGCAGGAGCGACGGCTCTTGACGGCGGCGGAAGACGCAGGCGGTGACGAGACGCTGACAGAGTTGGCGGGCGAGCGGACGGCGGGGAGGTTAACGCGATTAGGGGAGGCGGATCCATAGTTGGGAATTGGCAAGACCGGCCCGCTGAGCCGGGTTGCAGCTGCATTAGCCATGGGAGGTCAGAGATCAGAGACTGGGAGCAGTTGGAATGGGCTGGGGGGGAAGGGGAGCTAGAAGGGAGAGCCTTCGAGGCTATATATAGGGGGCAGCCAAGCAGGGGCACTTCGGTAGTTTCGCGCGATTTGGAGAGTAAACAAAATAAACTGGGGTAATGAGCGTAAAGCGGTGGGCGGCTGCGCCGTGGGCCCGGACGGCAGCACACCGGAACGGCTCCTAGATTCGGTAGATACACTACCCTAATATTCATCTTGGGTTCCATAAGCCAACATCTTCTGAAAATTTCCTAGCAAAGTTCTAGTCGATTTTTTGCATCACAAACTAAGTACTGAGTACCAACTGAGTGTATGTTTTAGTACCTAAATAAACACGTTAATTAGTCATGTTTTGAGTCTTTGAATAGATATAAACAAAAGGTCGTGACTAATTCTCACGCGACTAACTAACTGGTCGATGGAACCGGCTCGGGGAAAGAAAAAAATGCAAGCGACCCCAATATGATAGCTAGGGTTCACTTCCCCTATGACAGCATTGCCACCGGCCCAACCAGCCTCCTATGGTCTGGTGATGCGTCTAATGCTGACGGCGTGTGGATCAGTGTGTCGACGTCGTGTGGAGTTGTGTGTCCGGTGGATCTATAGTGAGATCTCGTTGGTTTTTGTCTCTATTAGGGTGATTACGGCTGGGATCTCATCGGTTTTTGTCTTCGTTGGGGTGGTTGCGGGTCAAATTCTTCCGATTTACGATTCCCTTGGCGATGATTGTTGCTCTACTGCGATTGTCCTTTCGGACCTCGATACTATCACTTGATGTTTGATTACTACAACAAGATCCACTATGATAGGCTTTGCTGGACTCCGGTGAGGTAGGCACAAGAACGGGGATGCACCTTTGAGTCGCTCATGTACTTGTAGTTGTCACTAGGTGGTCCAGTGACGTATTTATTTATTTTTTACTTTTGAGTTTATTTATACAATTGATGATGATTATTAATAGATTGTAATATATAACTACCACGTAACGTAGCAAAATTTTGTGGTCTAGAAATCGACTGAGAATTCAGGTAATTCTCCGTCGACTGAAAATTAGCAAAACCGTAAATAAGAAGTGTGGTATTAGGTTTAATTTTCTTTCCGCGATAAGAGTACTGTTTAGTTGCTAGGAACATACATGCATTCGGTACAATGGATTTCCAATGTAACTGTCAGTAAACCGATCCCAGCACACCGAAAGAATGGTTCCAGGAAAGGCAGTTATGTTGGAACGTTCAAAGGCAGGCGAGGGATGGCCAAGTTGGCAGGAGTAGGACCTGAGGCGACACGCCAGCCAACGGCATCGATGGAGGCCATGTTAGAATCCTTTACTCCGTCGCTTGAATTCTGATGGACGGTAGCATCGGCATCAGTCGCAAACCGCCGTGTCCATCGCTGGTTCGATGCCGAAGCATTGCAGTTTACTAGCGGAGCGGTGTGTGTGGTGTCCGCGTGAAGCAAGGGATCTTCTTGCTAGAGCGTCGATGGTGGCGCTCGCTTTCGGCGACAAGGAACGCGCGCAGGTGCGTGTCGTGATCCCGATTCCTTGGCGATATGATGCTCCGATCAGATCGCTGTGAATTCGGCGTCCGTTGATTATGGTCGACGTCCCGAACGTGGCCATCTCTTTCGCCGCCGGCCGGCCTATTCGTGTCTCTCTTTCCCTTTCTTCTATGGCTTACTGTTTTTCTTTTGCTCTTCGTTTCTTTACTGCAAAAGATCTTAATCGACAAACCGCCTTCTCGGAACCTGCGTCAGTTAAATGTCTAAGTAATTCCTGAATGTAAATTACGAGCTTAATTACAGCTGGATGTGTGGTGTGTGATGCAGTGACCCTGGCCACATACTCCTGCAGGCGCTCATTGTTAATGTGTTTGCATGATGCCCTATTTATTTTGTGACATGGATGATGCCCTGTTTATATATTTTGTGACCCACAGGTTAGACCCAATCGGTCATGCCCGATACGCTTTTTTGTCCAGCCAGACATCCGAACAAACAAAAAAAGAGTTCTAGCGGGAAAACCTTAACGGGTAGACTATCCGCGCATGATCCATCCGTTCACTAAATTTAGGTCACGGATGAGTTGAGCTGGACAAGCGCTGGCATCCGGCCTGCCCTTCCTCCAAAGGTCGACAAAGATGGAGGAGCACTTCGCGAGTGGCGGCTAGGTCGGTGAAGTGGACGGCGACGCGGCGTATCCCGAAGGCGGCGAGCAACGTGCGGCGGCGCGGCCAGTGGTGTGCGTTCTACGTGTGGACGGGCGCGACCATGGTCGGCCTAATGGGCCCCTTGTGCTAGGGAGTTGCCGGAGCTTTAAGACCTCCATCTACGTCGCCGCGATGGTTGTGTTGCCGCTGTTTTCTTCTGCATCGTCCTCCAGGCATTCGTTTTTCTTCTGCGAGCCTGTGAAGAATTTGATCCCCGATGCGCAAGTAGCACTTGAAGGGTATGTTAAATTTGAGAGATTGGAGCAGCAACTTCACCATCGTCAACAAAGCAGAGCATCCGAGCACAACAATTGCGGCGCATACCAGATTCTAAGGAAACCGAGGAGGCACAAGGCTTGTTGACGAGTAGCGGCGGCTGCAGCCCCTGCTCTGCATCAGAGGGCCCCGTGTCAACGCTGGCTTGCACGGGAGGACGGCTCGCCGGCAGCGAGTTGGCAAGGTTCAAGTTCAGGAAAGCGAGATGGCGAGGCTTTCGGAGAGTAGGAAAAAATACAAAAAAACATAAAATTGGACAAATTAGGTAAAAAAAAATACAAAACCCATATCAATTCGTCCATAACATAACCTAAAATGATAAAATCGAATCATTTGAATCGTTGATTTAGATCGTGCCCATGAAAAGATGCCCTCAAACTGTCAATTAAGGGGCATATCTAAGGGTTCCTTTCTAAACTGAAGCGCACACATCTAGTGTTGCGAGAAGCACTGTTCAGGGCATCGCCCACATTGGGATGCACGTCGGTCGTCGGGCCGCCGCGCGCAATGGCCGTGGCCGGACATGATGTCGCTGTGTGGCGTCGAGCGGGGAAGAAGGCGCGGTGCTGCGTGGCAGACTGGGTGGGTGTGCGTGGCGCTCGACGGCCGGCCGGGACAGCGCAGCGCACGGCATGGACGGTGGTTACTAGAGTTACTTTTTGTTTCTGTTTCCTGGCCACACATTACCGTTTTTTGGATTACGAACAGCTAACATGGCCGGCCTTCGCTAGCTAGCATGCTCCATGCATGGTGGTGCATTCATGATTCATGCCATGAGCCTGAGAAACTAAGTAGTAAGAATGGTGTGCATGAGGAAGATAAATGTCAGTGGGGTGAATGGATCAAAGTCATTTTTGAGCCTAATAATCCCCCTGGGGGTGGAAGGGGTTCAGCTGGACGTTTTGGGCCTTTTGGCCGGGGTAGAGGTGGAGGCCGGGGGTCAGGGGAACCTCATGAGTCGGAAGCAACAGACATGGATTGGGGTACTGTGGGATCACTTGGGGATAGAGAAGGGACAAGGAAGAGGCCAGTGGCCGGAAACAATGCTGCTGGGGCTGCTGTCGGAACAGTGGCGCAGCAAGTCAACCTTCTGGAATCTGGGAAAGGAAATATTTCTGGAGGGATAATTCAGTCTTCTCCTCAGAAGGTACAACCAATAAAGAGGCAGAAGAAGGTGGTGGATGGTGTGGAAGTGGACGAATTTGTAGGATCGGCGACCTTCGGGATGGAGGATCGCCGGGAACAATGAAACTCTGCGGTCTGAACTGCCGCGGTCTTCGGAACCGTCGGGCAGTTCGTGCGCTTCTTGATCTCGAGAAGCAGCTAAAACCTGATGTGTTTTTCTTGTCCGAGACACATTTGGATAAAGTTAGGGCAGAAGATGTGAGAAGGAAGTTAGGTTTTGATCATGCAATTGTCTTCGAGAGTGATGGTCAAAGTGGGGGTCTTCTTATGGTTTGGAAGAATAATCTGAAGATTACTGGTAAAAGTGTGACAAAAAATTATATTGATGTTGTGATTGAAGATATTATTCCTTGGAGGTTTACTGGGTTTTATGGTGAGCTGAGCTGGGGTAACAAGCATATAACTTGGGATTCTCTTCGGACTCTACATGGTCAGATGAATTTGCCATGGTTAGCTTTGGGCGATTTCAATGAGATTCTGTTTAATTATGAGAAGGAGGGCGGTCGACCAAGATCACAGCAGGCGATGCAGGCGTTTCATGATGCTCTCAGAGACTGTGACTTGGAGGACATGGGATATGTGGGGGATCTGTTCACTTGGAGGAGAGGGAAGATACGGGAAAGATTGGATAGAGGTTTGGTTAATGGTCAATGGAATGATTTGTTTCCGTTTGCTACTCTGGTAAATAGTGAAACCATAAGATCAGACCATCGGCCTATGTTGGTCGATACGGAATATTTGTCAAACTCACATACGATGACGAATGCTCCTCGGAGATTTGAGGCGAGATGGCTGATGGAGGATGAGGTAGAAGAAATGGTGAGGGCTTCATGGGAACGGGCAAAACAGAAGGGGGAGGATCCCTCCTTGATGGAGAAGTGTAATGACGTGCACGCGGAGCTTCATTGCTGGGACAAAGAAGTGCTCAAAGCACCGAATAGGAGATTAAAGGAGCTGAAAAGAGATCTTGAGCAACTTAGACGAGGCTCAATGACAGATGCTACGTTGGCTACGCAAAATAAAATCCAATTGCAAATTGAGAACACTTTGGAAAAAGAGGAAATGTTTTGGATCCAGAGAGCAAGGGCAAACTGGCTGAAACATGGGGATCGGAATACGAATTTCTTTCATAGATATGCCTCAAAAAGGAAAAAGCAGAATACAATCAAATTCTTAATTGATGATAATGTAATAAAACATGAGGATCAGGATGCTATGTGTAGTACTGTGCATAGCTACTTCTCTGATCTTTTTACTTCTGAAGTTTTGGATCCTGATGACTTGGTGTTTACGGACATTCAGCGCCTTGTGACTGATGAGATGAATGTGGGTCTCTGATGACCCACAAGTATAGGGGGTGTATCGTAGTACTTTCGATAAATAAGAGTGTCGAACCCAACGAGGAGCAGAAGGTGTTGACAAGCAGTTTCGATGAAGGATTCACTGTAAATGCTCACGAGACAAGTATTCGGGGGTTTTGATATTGCGGATAAATAAAGTACAAGTAAATAAAATACGAGAGAAATAATTGCAGCGAGTGGCCCAATCCTTTTTAGCACAAAGGACAAGCCGGTTTGTTTACTTATAATGACCAAACGTTCTCGAGGACACATGGGAATTTTAGTCTAGTGCTTTCGCTACATACGGCTGATTAATCTTCATTGTTTTGATAAGTGTTGTGTGGGTGAACCTATGCTAATGCACCGCCCTTCCTAGGACTAATACATACTTGTGATTATACCCCTTGCAAGCATCCGCAACTACAAGAAAGTAATTAAGATAAATCTAACCACGGCCTTAAACTGCGAGATCCTGCAATCCCTCCTGCATCGATATACTAACGGGGGCTTAGGTTTCTGTCACTCCGGCAACCCCGCAATTAGCAACCGAATACAAGATGCACTCCCCTAGGCCCATAAATGGTGAAGTGTCGTGTAGTCGACGTTCACACGACACCACTAGAAGAATGACACCACAACTTAAATATCATAACATTGAATATTACTCAACCATAATTCACTACTAGCATTTAGACTTCACCCATGTCCTCAAGAACTAAACGAACTACTCACGAGACATCATATGGAATACAATCAGAGGTGATATGATGATGAATAACAATCTGAACATAAACCTTGGTTCAATGGTTTCACTCAATAGCATCTACAACAAGTATAGAATAACACGGGAGAGTTTCCCCTATCAAACAATCAAGATTTAACCCGAATTGCTACAGCGATGACGAGGTGCAGCGGTGGTGATGGCGGTGTAGATGGTGGAGATGATGATGATGATGATGGAGATGATGTCCCGCTCGATGACGATGGCGATGGCGTCGATTTCCCCCTCCGGGAGGGAATTTCCCGGCGGATTCCTGCCCGCCGGAGAGCTCTTTTCTCTCCGGTGTTCTCCGCCCCGCGAGAGGCGGCTGTAACCCTTCGTGAGGATCCCTCCGTGGCTTAGGTTTTCGGGACGAAGGAGTACGCGAAGAAAAGGAGGCGAAAAGGGTCGTGGGCCCCCGGAGCATAGGGTGGCGCGGCCGGGGCACGGGCCGCGCCGCCCTATGGTCTGGGCCCACAGTGGCCCCTCTCTTCTCCCCCTTCTGGCTACCTCCGTCATTTGGAAAAATAGGAATTTACGTGAAATTCCCTTCCACAGTCGATCTTCCGAAATATTGCGTTCTGACGGTGCTTTTTCCAGCAGAATCCTGGCTCCGGTGCTTGATCCTCCAATGATGATGAAACATGCAAAATAGATGAAATAACATAAGTATTGTGTCCCAATATGAAATATATCAATGAATAACGACAAATTATGATACAAAATAGTGATGCAAATTGGACGTATCAACTCCCCCAAGCTTAGACCTCGCTTGTCCCCAAGCGAAGCCGAGCTCGAGAAACAAGACCACATGTTTATGGAGTGAAGAGTCGATAAATAAAATACGGACAAGAAGCATCATATTCATTCACACAAGACATTCTAGTAAACAACTTCCTCATATAACTCATCTCGAAATAAGTAAAGAGAAATCACAAGTAAAGGTGCATAAGAAATCATAGTTGGTGATGGCAAACTTTGTTCTTGGTCAGAGAACTGCTAACGGATTGTACTTCTAGGCAAAGCTTTCATATTAGAATTTATAGCTGAGCCTTCATATTTAAGCATAACAATCTCTTCATAATCATTGATAACTTCAAAGTCATATTCATTCAGATAAAATTGGTACTAAACAAGAAGGTATAAAAGACATGATTAACTGAATCATAGCATAAATGATTGGTTCACAACAACTCAATTGCTTGCTTAGGATAGAGGGAAATAGGTATACTGACTCAACATAAAAGTAAAAGACAGGCCCTTCGCAGAGGGAAGCAGGGATTAAATCATGTGCTAGAGCTTTTCAAGTTTTGAAATCATATAAAGAGCATAAAAGTAAGATTTTGAGCGGTGTTTGTTGTTGTCAACGAATGGTAGCGGGTACTCTAACCCCCTTGCCAAACGAACCTTCAAAGAGCGGCTCCCATGAGGGACGGTATCTCTACCAGCAAGGTAGATCATCCCCTTCTCTTTTGTTTACACATGTATTTTAGTTTTATTATGGGTGACACTCCCCCCAACCTTGGCTTTCTCAATCCATGGCTAACCGAATCGTCGGGTGCCTTCCAACATTCACATACCATGGAGGAGTGTCTATTGCAAAATTAAGTTGCTTACTGATGAATCAGAGCAAAACATGTGAAGAGAATTATTAATGAAAGTTATTAATTGGGGCTGGGAACCCCGTTGCCAGCTCTTATTGCAAAGTTATTGGGTAAGCGGATGTGCCGCTAGTCCATTGGTGAAAGTCCGCCCAACAAGATTGAAAGATAAAACACCACATACTTCCTCATGAGCTATAAAACATTGACACAAATAAGGAGTAGTATAGTTTGAATAATTTAAAGGTAGCACATGAAGTATTTACTTGGAATGGCAGAAAATACCATGTAGTAGGTAGGTATGGTGGACACAAATGGCATAGGTTTGGTCTAAGGTTATGGATGTATGAGAAGCATTCCTCTCGATACTGAGTCTTTGGCTAGCAAGGTTTGATAGCAAGCATAAAGGTTGAGGGAAACAAACAAATATACATATGATAGAAACAATCATGCATCTTTCTCATAAGCACAAGCAATTTTAACTTAAGAATACTAAGCATAGAGATAATGGAGTAATGTATCTAAGTGTATTTCTCTCTTTTATTAAACATCAGGATGTTGTTGCTATTGACCAATGCTAAGTTTGCCAAAACCAAATAGATTTACTTAATGTTCCCAAAGTGATATCAATACTCATGTCAAGAGTAATCATATAATGGAGATTGCAAACTAAAATAAGGTGTGCAAAAAGTAAATGATAAGACTTCTCATTAATATTCCATAACGATAACTCACACCAACGGATACATCGATAACTAACTAAGAGAGATACTTCCACATTGCATACTATTCTATATGATAACTTCCCTACTCATGATATGACACTACTTAATAGTAAAAGATAAAGGTGGTGGTGATTTGATACCGCGGCACTCCCCCAAGCTTGGAACAAACCAAGGGGATGCCAATACCGACGATGAATTACTCCTTCGGTGATGATGGTGAATCTTTGTCGTCATCAGACTTCCATGGAAGAGGCCCTCCATCAACAAAAGACATCTTGGTTTCCGGAAACCTGAAACTAGCAGACATGACTTATGCGCTTAAACCTGTTTTCATACTCACGGTTCTGATTATGGACATCATAGAGTTGAGCTTGGAGTTTGTTGGTGGTGTCGTGAAGTGAGAAGATATCGTCCCACGGCTTCGCGAGTCTCCTTTTTGTGTCCATCAATGAGTTCGAGACACAATCTTGTGAAAGATATCCACTTCACGCTCAGCCATCTTCTTGTAGTTGAAAACCTCTTGTTCCGAGCTTCTCCATCCTGTCTTCCAAGCTCCCTTCTCCCGTAGGACCACTGGACATCTTTGATGCGCAACTCTCCATCCACGAGCTGCAACTCTTTGGGGTGCATCTTCGGCTCGTTCATGTACGGGTTGACGACGTCTTCAAAGAAGCTGTCCTTCGAGTTCCCGACGAAGACATGATGGATCTAGATCCGAGCGGATCTGGCGAGAAAACAGCTCGAAACAAAACACGACGAGAAAACGATATTATGGACCTCCGGGGGTCAGGGGATTATATAGAAAATATTTTTACGACAAAAGGAAGATTCCGGGTCGAAAACGAGTCGGAAAGGGGCAACGAGGCGGCCAGACCATAGGTCGGCGCGGCCAAGGTGGGGCCCGCGCCGGCCTATGGTGGCACGCCCTCGCGCGTCTTTTCCACTCCGTTTCGATTCCGTAATTTTTCATATTTTCCAAAAACAGCAAAAATAATGTTCGGAAAGGTAAACGCGGACTTTTTATTACCTATACTGTTACCTATTCGAAGTCCAGTTCTGGCGGACTGTCTATTTGTCCTTTGATGAAAGCCTCCGGTGTTTCCACTTGAATAATATCAACATCAACATTATAAGAATCACCCGAGATATAATGCTTGAGTCTTTGTCCATTCACCACTTGTGTGGCATTGCCTTGGAGAGAGCTAATTTTAATTGCTCCTGAACGATACACCTCCTCAACAACATATGGTCCTTCCCACTTCGAGAGTAATTTCCACTGCAAAGAATCTGAGACGAGACCGATACAATAGAACTTGATCTCCAACATTAAATTCTCTTTTAATGATCCTTCTATCATGCCACTTCTTAACTTTTTCTTTAAAGAGTTTAGCATTTTCATAAGCTTCACTTCTCCATTCATCTAGAGAACTTAATTGCAACAACCTCTTATTACCGGCTAATTTAGGATCTTTATTTAGTTCTCTAACAGCCCAATAAGCTTTGTGCTCTAGTTCTAAAGGTAAATGACAAGCTTTTCCATAAACCATTTTATAAGGCGACATTCCCATAGGATTTTTATAAGCAGTTCTATAAGCCCATAACGCTTCTTTCAATTTGCTAGGCCAATTCTTTCTAGATTTATTAACAGTCTTACCCAAGATAGCTTTAATCTCTCTATTTGATAATTCTACTTGACCGCTAGTTTGAGGGTGATAAGCAGAAGCAATTCTATGATTAATACCATACTTAGCAAGAGTTTTTCTAAAACCTCCATGAATGAAATGAGAACCTCCATCGGTCATAATATATCTAGGTACTCCAAATCTAGGAAATATAATATCTACAAGCATTTTTATAGAGGTCTCACCATCAGCACTTTTTGTAGGTATAGCTTCTACCCATTTAGTAACATAATCAACGACGACAAGTATATGAGTGTTACCGTATGAAGAAGGGAAAGGTCCCATGAAGTCGAATCCCCAACAATCGAATGGTTCAATAACAAGAGTATAATTCATAGGCATTTCATTGCGTCTGGAGATATTACCAACTCTTTGACATTCATCACAAGATAAAATAAATTTCCTTGCATCTTTGAAGAGTGTTGGCCAATAAAAACCTGATTGTAGAACCTTTTGCGCGGTTCTATCTCCAGCGTGATGTCCTCCATAAACACTTCCATGACATTTATTCAATATCTCCTGTTGTTCATATTCAGGAACACATCTTCGCATAATACCATCCACTCCTTCTTTATATAAGTGTGGGTCATCCCAAAAATAATGCCTCAAGTCATAAAAGAATTTCCTCCTTTGCTTTGAGCTGAAAAGGTTGGAGGCAAATACTTCGAAACAATAAAGTTAGCATAATCTGCATACCAAGGGCTCTCTCGCGAGCTCACCTTTATTACAGCCAATTGTTCATTTGGAAAACTATCATTAACGGGAACAGGATCATAAGCAATATTTTCCAATCTAGACAAATTATCGACAACGGGATTATCGGCACCTTTCCTATCTATAATATGTAAATCAAATTCTTGCAACGAAGTACCCATCTAATAAGCCTTGGCTTAGCATCTTTCTTTGTCATAAGGTATCTAATTGCAGCATGATCGGTATGAATTGTAACTTTTGAATCAACAATATAAGGTCTAAACTTATCACAAGCAAAGACTACGACTAACAATTCCTTTTCGGTTGTAGCATAATTTCTTTGAGCAGCATCAAGAGTCTTACTAGCATAATGAATAACATTTAATTTTTTATCTACTCGCTGTCCAAGAACAGCGCCTACGACAAAATCACTAGCATCACACATAATTTCAAAAGGCAAATTCCAATCGGGAGGTTCAACTACGGGAGCGGTTGTTAAGGCTTTCTTTAAAGTTTCAAAAGCTTCCTTACAATCATCATCAAAAACAAAAGGTACATCTTTTTGAAGAAGATTAGTAAGAGGCTTTGAAATTTTAGAGAAATCTTTAATAAATCTCCTATAAAACCCGAGCATGACCAAGAACACTACGAATACCTTTAACATCCCTCGGATAGGGCATCTTCTCAATCGCTTCAACTTTAGCTCTATCAACTTCAATACCTTTCTCGAGAATTTTATGTCCCAATACAATTCCTTCATTAACCATAAAGTGGCATTTCTCCCAATTAAGAACAAGGTTAGTTTCTTCACATCTACGCAAAACTTTATCGAGGTTTCGCGAGGCAATTATCAAAAGAATTCCCATAAACGAGAAAAATCATCCATGAACACCTCTACAATACTTTCGCAAAAACCATGAAAAATAGCGGACATGCATCTTTGAAAAGTAGCGGGAGCATTACATAAACCAAAAGGCATACGCCTATAAGCATAAGTTCCATAAGGACAAGTAAAAGTGGTTTTCTCTTGATCTTTAGCTTTAACAGCAATTTGTGAAAACCCAGAATAACCATCAAGAAAGCAAAAATGAGTATTTTTAGACAACCTCTCTAACATTTGATCAATAAAGGGTAAAGGGTAATGATCTTTCTTAGTAACTTTATTCACTTTTCGAAAATCAATGCACATTCTATACCCTACAACTATTCTTTGAGGAATAAGCTCATCATTATCATTAGGCACAATGGTCATTCCTCCTTTCTTAGGAACACAATGCACAGGACTAACCCATCTACTATCGGCAATAGGATATATAATACCAGCTTCAAGGAGTTTTAATACCTCGTTCCTTACCACTTCCTTCATCTTCGGAATTAGACGACGTTGATGTTCAACAACGGGCTTTGCATCTTCTTCCATATTAATAGCATGTTGGCAAATAGAAGGAGAAATCCCTTTCAAATCATCAAGAGTATAGCCAATAGCTCCTCGGTGTTTCTTCAATATTTCCAATAACCTTTCTTCCTCAATCTCTGAAAGCTTAGAACTAATAATAACAGGATATATTTTCTTATCATCAATATGAGCATATTTAAGATTATCAGGTAAAGGCTTTAGATCAAAAACAGGATCTTCCTTCGGTGGTGGTGTTGTACCCGGATCTTCCACTAGGTAAATCATGCTTGAGAATAGGTTGGCGACGAAAAATTTCCTCAAGCTCATCTCTTTCTTTCCTAAAAGCTTCACTTTCACTATTCTCCAAATGTTGCTGCAAAGGGTTATTAGGAACAAGAACAATAGATGCACCTTTGCTCCATTTTAAAATCATTACTAGGCAAGTCAACTTTATAAGGAGTTTTGGTAAATTTAGAAAAGTTAAATTCATAAGGTTCACCGAGCAAATCTAGTCAAAATTTTCTCTTTCTTACAATCTATAATAGCTCCACAAGTATTTAGAAAAGGTCTACCAAAAATGATAGGACAATAATCACTAGCGGCGAGAACCAAGTACCAAAAAGTCAGCGAGGATATTTAATCTTACCACATAGAACTTCCACATCTCGAACAATACCAATTGGAGAAATAGTTTCTCTATTAGCCGGATGAATAACCACATCAATATCTTCAAGTTCACAAGAACCAATTTCGTGCATAATCTCCGTGTAAAGTTCATAAGGAATAGCACTAACACTTGCACCAATATCACATAAACCATAATAGCAATGATCACCAATTCTAACAGATAGCATAGGAACACTAACTTGTTTGGGTTTATTAGGATGTGAAACAATATTAGAAGCATCTTCACAGAAAATAATATGACCATCCTCCACGTTTTCAGTCACAAGATCTTTAACTATAGCAACAGCAGGTTCAATTTTAATTTGTTCTTCAGGTTCTTTAGGTTTCTTTTCACTTTTATTAACTGCACTAGATATGACAGAGTACTCCTTCATTTTAGCAGGGAAAGGAGTTTTTTCAATATAAGCTTCGGGAATAACATTATCAGCGAGTTTCAATCACTACACATTTGTTTACGGATGAATCAATTTTATCTTTATACGGTTCATGATACTTATCAAAATTCTTCTTAGGCAGTTCATAATGAGAGGCAAAAGCTCTATAAAGATTTGCAACAACTTGGGAATCAAGACCATATGTAGCACTCATATTACGAAATTTATCGGTATCCATAAAAGCTTCAATGCATTTATAATCATAAATTATACCCGATTCTCTATCTTTGTCATTCTCCCATCCTTCGAGTATTTTCTTGGATCCGATCAAGAAGGTCCCTTTTAAACTCTTCTTTGCTTGCGTGTAAATGATCCAGAACAAGAAGTATCCAGCAAGGTCTTGTCTTGAAAAGAAAGTCTTGCATAGAAATTATCAATAATAACATTACCAGGAAGCTCATGAATGGGGCATTTGAGCATTAAAGACTTCAATCTCCCCCAAGCTTGGGCAATACTTTCTCCATCATGAGGCCAGAAATTATATATGCGGTTCCGATCTTTGTGAATTTCACTTGGAGGATAAAATTTGGAATAAAATAAAGGCACAATGTCCTCCCAATCAATAGAATCACCATTCTTCAGCAATTTATACCAATGCGCCGCTTTACCAGACAGCGATATAGTGAATAGTTTCTTCCTAACTTCATTCATGGAAATACCTGCACATTTGAATAACCCGCATAATTCATGCAAAAATAGTAAATGATCACCAGGATGGACAGTTCCATCCCCTTCATAGCGGTTATCCATAACACGTTCAATAATTTTCGTAGGTATTTTATATGGTACTACTTCCTCACCTGGCGCTTCATCCACTACCGTTGCAGTAGTAGTAGATTTCCCAAATAGAAATTGAAGAGAAGATCTCTCCATAATGATTATAGCAGCAGGCAGAAATAAAATCAGCACAAACAGTAAAGGTTTTCCTTACCAATTCCACTTACCAATAGCGCTTCACTCCCCGGCAACGGCGCCAGAAAATAGTCTTGATGACCCACAAGTATAGGGGGTGTATCGTAGTACTTTCGATAAATAAGAGTGTCGAACCCAACGAGGAGCAGAAGGTGTTGACAAGCAGTTTCGATGAAGGATTCACTGTAAATGCTCACAGACAAGTATTCAGGGGGTTTTGATATTGCAGATAAATAAAGTACAAGTAAATAAAATACGAGAGAAATAATTGCAGCGAGTGGCCCAATCCTTTTTAGCACAAAGGACAAGCCGGTTTGTTTACTTATAATGACCAAACGTTCCTGAGGACACATGGGAATTTTAGTCTAGTGCTTTCGCTACATACAGCTGATTAATCTTCATTGTTTTGATAAGTGTTGTGTGGGTGAACCTATGCTAATGCACCGCCCTTCCTAGGACTAATACATACTTGTGATTATACCCCTTGCAAGCATCCGCAACTACAAGAAAGTAATTAAGATAAATCTAACCACAGCCTTAAACTACGAGATCTCGCAATCCCTCCCGCATCGATATACTAACGGGGGCTTAGGTTTCGTCACTCCGGCAACCCCGCAATTAGCAACCGAATACAAGATGCACTCCCCTAGGCCCATAAATGGTGAAGTGTCGTGTAGTCGACGTTCACACGACACCACTAGAAGAATGACACCACAACTTAAATATCATAACATTGAATATTACTCAACCATAATTCACTACTAGCATTTAGACTTCACCCATGTCCTCAAGAACTAAACGAACTACTCACGAGACATCATATGGAATACAATCAGAGGTGATATGATGATGAATAACAATCTGAACATAAACCTTGGTTCAATGGTTTCACTCAATAGCATCTACAACAAGTATAGAATAACACGGGAGAGTTTCCCCTATCAAACAATCAAGATTTAACCCGAATTGCTACAGCGATGACGAGGTGCAGCGGTGGTGATGGCGGTGTAGATGGTGGAGATGATGATGATGATGATGGAGATGATGTCCCGCTCGATGACGATGGCGATGGCGTCGATTTCCCCCTCCGGGAGGGAATTTCCCCGGCGGATTCCTGCCCGCCGGAGAGCTCTTTTCTCTCCGGTGTTCTCCGCCCCGCGAGAGGCGGCTGTAACCCTTCGTGAGGATCCCTCTGTGGCTTAGGTTTTCGGGACGAAGGAGTACGCGAAGAAAAGGAGGCGAAAAGGGTCGTGGGCCCCCCAGAGCATAGGGTGGCGCGGCCAGGGCCTGGGCCGCGCCGCCCTATGGTCTGGGCCCACAGTGGCCCCTCTCTTCTCCCCCTTCTGGCTACCTCCGTCATTTGGAAAAATAGGAATTTACGTGAAATTCCCTTCCACAGTCGATCTTCCGAAATATTGCGTTCTGACGGTGCTTTTTCCAGCAGAATCCCGGCTCCGGTGCTTGATCCTCCAATGATGATGAAACATGCAAAATAGATGAAATAACATAAGTATTGTGTCCCAATATGAAATATATCAATGAATAACAGCAAATTATGATACAAAATAGTGATGCAAATTGGACGTATCAGTCTCCTGGCCCCTTTCACTGCGGAAGAGGTTAAAAAAGCCCTCTTCAATATTGGTGATTTAAAGGCCCCGGGGCCTGATGGCCTCCATGCGGTGTTTTATAAAAGATTCTGGAACATGCTAGCAGATGATCTGGTAAAGGAAGTGTTGCAAGAGGTCAATAATATTTCTGTTCCTGATGGCTGGAATAATACTACAATAGTGTTAATTCCGAAAATTGATAGTCCTGAAAAGGTGACCCAATTTAGACCAATTAGTCTGTGCAATGTGGTCTACAAAGTTATTTCAAAAATGCTCTCACATCGGCTGAAGCAGTATTTGCCAGACATTATTAGTGATCATCAGAGTGCTTTTGTTCCTGGAAGGTTAATCACAGATAATATTTTAATAGCTTATGAGAGTATACATGCTATGAAGAAGAAGAAAGGAAAAAAGGGTTTATGTGCAATTAAACTTGACATGCACAAGGCTTATGACAGGGTTGAATGGAGCTATTTGAAGAAGGTGATGGTGAAGATGGGTTTTGCTACAAGATGGGTAGATATGATTATGGCTTGTGTGTCATCATTAAGATATAATGTAAGATTTAATTCTATGGAGACTGATGTTTTTACCCCATCTAGGGGCTTGAGGCAAGGGGACCCTCTGTCCCCTTATCTCTTTTTATTGGTGGCCCAAGGTTTATCAAGTATGCTTAAGGGGGCGGAACAGAGAGGTGAACTAGAGGGGGTGAGGGTCTGCCGTGATGCCCCTATGGTCTCTCATCTACTGTTCGCGGATGACTCTTTAATCTTGATGAATGCAGATTTGAAGAATGCGACCAAAGTAAAGGAAATTCTGGACAGTTATTGTGCAAATTCGGGTCAAAAATTATCTGAGAGTAAATCAAGCATCTATTTTAGTCCGAATACTTCGGTTGAAGTGAGGGCGAAGGTATGTCAATTTCTGAATATCCTTACGGAATCCCTTACTGATAAGTACCTTGGCCTACCTGCTATGGTAGGGGTTGATAAAAGTGATTGTTTTAGACATTTGGTGGAAAGGGTTTTAGCAAGAATTAGTGGTTGGAAAGAGAAGATGTTGAGTATGGGGGGAAAGAGATTCTTATTAAAGCAATTGCTCAAGCAATACCAGTGTTTGCTATGATGGTTTTCAAGATTCCAAAAAATATCTCTAAAGGAATTTCTGACGCCATCTCTCAGTTCTGGTGGGGCGATGAGGAAGAGCAGAAACATATGCATTGGAAGGCTTGGTGGAAGTTGTGCATCCCAAAGAAAAGTGGTGGTATGGGTTTTAGGGATTTACAATGCTTCAATCTAGCAATGTTGGCAAAGCAGGTTTGGAGATTGTTAAGTGATTCTGACTCTCTATGTGCTAGAGTTTATCGAGCTAAGTATTATCCTGATGGTCGGCTTCTTAATGCTAGACCGAAAAGTGGCAGCTCTTTTACATGGCAGAGTATTCTTGCAGGCCTAGAGTGTTTTAAAAAGGGATGTATTTGGAGAGTTGGCGATCGCAGTCAAATAAATATATGGGAGGACAATTGGATCCCTTCAAGTCATAATCTGAAAATCATGACGCCTAGAGGTGGTAATATTCTTACTCGTGTGGAGGAGTTGATTAATCCTGTTGATGGTACCTGGGATGAAGAGCTGATCAATGATATATTTTGGCCAATAGATGTACACAGAATCCTACAAATTCCATTGAATCCTGATAGGGAAGACTTCGTGGCCTGGCATTACAATAAGTCCGGACTGTTTTCAGTCAAATCAGCTTACTATTGTCAATGGAACTACAAATTTGGGAGAAATAACAGAAATGAGAGCATTGCTGAAGGGGCAAGTAATTCAGTTTGGGAGAAGTTGTGGAGTCTTAAGATTCCTAATAAAATTAAAAAATTTGGCTGGAGAGTATTACATGCTATGATCCCTTGTAGGGGTGTGCTTGCAAATCGGCACATTGGCAACCTGGCCGGGTGTCCCATTTGTGCAGACGGTTGTGAAGATATAAAACATATGATGTTTACCTATGAACGAGCTAAGGAAGTGTGGAGATGTCTGGGGTTGGAGGATAGGCTTGGCAATATTTTGAACATAGACAGATCGGGCTCTGTGATTGTGGAGGAGATCATAAAAAGAGGGGGACGATTTCCGTCTATAGATAATGTGGGAGCTGCGGAACTAATTCTTATTGCAGGCTGGTTCATCTGGTGGGAAAGGAGGAAGAAGGTTCACGGCGAGGAGGTACAGACACCATTCCGATCAGCTATGTCTATAAGAGTCCTAGCAAAAAATTATATGGAGGCTCTGACTAAATCGGTGGTGAAGAAAAAGGAGGGGTGGAAAAAGCCATTGGAAGGCGGGTTTATGATCAACGTAGACACGGCATTTGATGGTGATTCAGGAAAGGGGGCGACGTGAGTCATCATACGAGACCATACAGGGGCTTTTATGGCAGCTCTTCAGACTTTTTTTGCCTCATGTGGTTGATGCTCCAATGGCGGAGGCTTATGCTTTTCGAGATGGTTTGACTCTGGCACAACAAATTGGTCTGCAAAATTTTACTATTCAAACAGATTGCGCCCAAGTTGTGGAGACTATGAAGAATGGAGGTTTTTCAGCAACATCGTCCGCAAGCCATTTATGATGATTGTATTATTCTTTGGTCTGGCTTTGGGAAGGTTTCCATTGAGTTTTGTAATAGGGAGGCTAATCAGGTAGCTCACGAGCTTGCTAGAGTTTCGTTTAGTTCTGGTAGGTCTTGTACCTGGGTCGATGAACCCCCTAGTTTCATTCTCAGCAAGCTCGTTAGTGATGTAACTGTTCTGTGAGGGGCAGCAGGTACCAGACGCACTCTTTTCCTTCCAGGGTACCTAAGGGGACTGGAAGGTTTTTGATGAGGCGGCCTGCTGTCCATATTAATATATGAAATTTTCAAAAAAAAAGAACGGACGTCTTTAAATCGGACTACATCATGTGGGACGTGGATCTGCAGTCATACTAAAATTTGTCCGTACAGCTTCGTGTTGTGGATCCCCAAACATACTTGTTGCAATACATATACAAATGGTTTTGGAGCCGCGATGTTTTGGGTTCACACCGACATGCCTAGTAAAATGCTAGTGCATTTTGGAGTTCAATAAAATTGCCGGGATGCCCTTGCCGCCCCTTATGCGTCGGTACAAAACGGGTGCGCCGACGCCACGTTGGATTCACGCTCTGGGATCGCACTAGCAGTGAGAGAGCAGAGATCACATTTTAAATGACCACGCACAGTTCTGTCATGGTCTTCAATGGAAGTGCCGATTCCAAAGGCGGCGACGCGACGGGACGTCGCCCGTCAGACGTGTCGATGAATGAGCTCCCCTTGTCATCAACGCGTACTGTTGTCGTCCTTTATAAACAACCCTGACACTATTTTCTGTGCACACCCCCACCCTGCGCTCTTCATGAAAACCCTAGCCGCCGACCACCACATCCTCCACCATAATGGCACACAACCATGAAGCCAACGGCAGTGGCATCGGTGTCGGGAGGATCGCCCGCACAGCCTCACCTAGAGGCGGATACCGTCTTCCGTGCACGTCTGCTAGTGCCGCTGGAGTACATGATGTCACACGGCTAGCACCTGTCTAACACCGGCTATGCTGCCCCGCCGGTGCCCGAGGGCGCAAAGCTCCATGCCCTTATCGAGAATGCGGTAGTGCTCCCTAAACCCTAAACCCTAAAAACCCTTATATGCGGAGTGGCACACTATTTGTATGTTTGTAGTGGTTCGCCACAAGTATGTTTGGGGAGTTGAGAATTTTGGGCAGGACTTAATAGTGGTGCACCATATCTTTCTATGCTGCATGTCTCCCCTCGTGGATCGCCTTTTCTGTTTTGAAAAAAAATGATAGAAATATCAAACTATAAAATCCTTCCAAATGTCCATATGTTTACTGATTTTTTAAATTCTCAAAATCAGAAAATAAAATAGAATTCTGGAGGTTTATATTTCGAAGTAAAAAAATTCAATGTGGGAACAATTTACCTGTGGCACACCAAGACTTGTGGTGCGCGCTACTGGTATGTAGGAGAGCCCAAGATCCGGATGCACGACCCAACGGTAACCATGTTGCCTCCTCTCTTGACCATCTCCGCCGCAAGTTGTTGGTTGTTGTCGGGCCCTGCTCCTTCCTCCTCGAAGGCGCCTCTTACTCAGCTGCCGCAAGCCTTGGCACCTCCCTCCCGGATCACCGGCTTCACCAGCCTCCTTCTCCTCGATCGCCGCCTGCACCCCTCCCTCATGGATCTTTGGTTGCCAACCTCCTCCTCGCCGGCCACCGTGTTGCGCCCCTCCCCTCTCCTCTTCAGCAATCACCTTCTCTCTCTAACCACCGCCTCTTCTCCGGCCTCTCTCTAACAGCACAAGCAAGCAGAGAACATAACATCATAAAAATTCGCAAAAAAACGCAAAACAGATCGTAAAAATTCAAAAATATACATGTGTTGTTACCAATGGCGTGCCACCTAGTGCACCATTGGTATATGCCCTACTAGTGGTGCATTAGGTGGTGCGACACTGGTAATTGCTATCAGTGGCGTGCTAATAGTGGCACATCAATTGCCAAAATAGGTGTGTCACTTGTAGCTGTTTTTCTAGTAATGGTGCTAGTGCAAAAGGAGGAGGCGGCGGTGAAAAAGGAGGAGGTCCATTCACCACCGCGTGGTCGCCTACACCTCGGGCACTGCAGGGCGCCTCTCCTCCTGCCGGTTCTCCCGCCATACCCGCTGTAGCCGGAGAAGAAGTAGTGGTGGTGGAGCTAGAGATGCAGGCAGCGAACCGCGACACCGACGACCCAGATGATGCGTCGGTGCAGCATTTGTTGTTGCACCGGTCGATCAACGAGGACGTGCTGCAAGTGAACCTACGACGGGCGGTACCATGGTCGGTGACTGACAGCAAACATATCCTCGACCTCGACGCCCCTGCTCTGGAACCGACGGTAAGAACGGAGGCTGGCGATAAGAGGAGCGACTTGGACTTCGGCTCTTCGTCCGACGGTGACGGCGTTGACAGTGCCAATAGCCTGGACTTCAGCCCGTTCAACCGCCGTCATTAGATTAGGTTTTACCTTTTTAGTTTATTTTATACAAACTTTTATGAATTTTAATGAAATCTGCCGAGTTTTAAATTTGTGATTTTTTCGGTTCTATTGGGGCCTCCGATTTGGGGTTGCCGGTGTGGGACAGCCCTCCCCAAATTGGGGAGCATGTGCTGGTGCCCCCATAGTGCACTGCTGGCGAAGCAGCTAACGCCTATTTGGAAGGTGCTGGTAGAGATGCTCTAACTGTATAATTGCATTGTCTTTGTGGTTTTAGATAATGGGATTGGTTGTATATATATGTGTTGGTTTAAGAGAAATAATAGCAACCATCAAGTTGGTATAAAGTAGGGAGTCATGTTTTTTCTCATGGGAGCATATGCTTCCTTTATTTTCAAATACATCTTAGACACATTTTGAAATTTTAAAATATTTTAAAAAAAAATTCACACGTACATATTCAAGTGTTTCATAAAAAGTTATCTTGCCGTGCGCCACATGTAAAAATAGCAAAAATCGGTGTTAAAATAAGACATGTCACAAAAAAATCTCTTGTTTACATAGATCATAAAAAAATCATTTTTTTTCGCAAAACTTGACGAACACACATATTTTATGAATTTGTGCATGTAAAAAGTTTATCAAAGTTTTTAACCGTTCGAAATATTTTTTTTTAGAGGAATCATATGCACCCGGGAGCGAATTGCATTTCCGTGTAGCATTATGCATATGCGCTCTCGGAAATGGTGAATGGAACCTGGGTGCACGCGCACCTATTTACGAAAAGTTCAAAAATATGCTATTTAAAAGTTTAAAAAAATGTGAAGTAATTTTTTTGCATATATATATTATGTTGATACTTACTCATGTGAGTTTTTACGGAAAAATATCATTGTGTGTGACCTACACAAAAATGACAAAATGCAAATTCCTATTCCTGTGAATAGTACAAATTCCTGTTCACTATTCTCATTCGGTCATTTTGTCATTTTTATGCAGGCCACACACGATAGTATTTTTTCGTGAAAACTCACACAAATAAGTATCAACATAATATGTACATCCAAAATTTTACTTCACATTTTTTTAACTTTTAAATAGCATTTTTTTGAACTTTTCGTAAATGGATGCGCGTGGACCCATGTTCCATTCGTCCGGGTATGCGCTCTGCTCTTTCACCAATCGCCCCTACATCAGTTAGGGCATCTCCAGCGGCGCGACGCAAACGGACGCTGAGCGACCGTTTGTGTCCGCCATGACCGAAAATGCGTCGTGCACCCTCTCCAGCGGCGCGAAGCAAAGTGACCGGGCCATCCGCGGAGACGCAAACCTGGCCCAAATATGCGCCAGGTTTGCGTCTCTGCGGACGCTGCACGGACGCGCAAAGTGACCGCTTGGTCCTGGCACGGGCCCGCCTGGCAGCGTCACAACTGCTTCGTCTTCCGCGGCATTACTTGCGGGCGGCGCGCCGCAGCCTTTGCAGGGCCGCGTTAATGGCGTGCCTCGGCTTCCGCGAGCGTGCGCAGCTAGTAGACGTGCGCAGCTACCAGACGCAGCGTCGATGCGTCTTCTCCGCCGCATGCGGCAGCGAGGCGTCGCTTCGGCGGTCTGCGGCTTCCTCGCGTGCCGCGCGTAGTAATGGCGATGCCCCGCGTGGCGCGGCCCGTCGCCCTGCCTCCGACCTATATAAACAGGGGCGCCAGCATCTCATCTCCTCCGCACTAAACCCTAGCCGCCGCTGCCGTAGCGCCACTCAGTAGATCCACCATGAGCAGCGCCGGACGCGGCCAGGCTGTCGCGCCTCCACCTTCACCTCCCACTCCACCTCCCCCGGCCTTGAGCTCCGACGACGGGTTCGACTCCGACGACAGCACCGACCTCCTCCACCCGGTCAGGGACGCCACAGAGCTGGCTGAAGCGGAGAAGGAAGCAGAGGAGGAGCGGGCGGCCCATGCGGCTGTCGACGCCGAGCTGGAACAGCGCAGGCTGGCGGCCGCCGCTGCAGCCGAGGACTCTGACTCGGAGATTTCATGGTCATCCGATGACCCTGATGCGCCGACGCCGGAGGAGAAGGCGGCGGAGCAGCGGGCCCTCGTCGAGTCTTTCGAGACGCTCAAGGACGAGGCCGCCAACGCGAGGCTGGAGCAGTGCCTGCAAGAGGACGCGGCGACGCACCGAGCCATTGCGGCCGCGCGGGAGGCGGCGGAGAAGCAGGCGACGGAGCAACGGAACGACGGTGCCGGCCTGTCAGGAAGCAAGTAGTCTAGGCCTATAGATCTACTTTGTATAGTTCTTATGCATTTTTATGTACTACTTTCAATGTTTGTACTATGTTGCAATTCAAAAAATGGGCCGCCCCGGTGGGAGCACACCCAGACGCAAACGGACGAGCGGTCAAAATATGCCCGCGGGGCGACGCAAACGGACGCTCGCGATCATTTTTGGGCGTCCGAAATGCATCGCGCCGCTGGAGATGCCCTTAGTACATTGACCAGACTAACGAATCGATCCGATATGCCATTCGGTATGACGGTATGGGCGAAAGCAAGTTTCTTTTGGCCGCTGGATGCGGCATTTGGAAGACCTTCTTGTTAAGTTCCGAAAGGGAGTAGATCCTGTTACTCATTTTCTTCAAGATCATGCACGTATGTGTGACCGATTGAGCTAACACTGGCCCGACCAAAGGTCGATGCTGCGTGATCTGCTGACGATCATCACTACTGCGAGCGGGGCACGATTTGACACAACTCACGAAGCAAGATCAGCTACGTAGCATCGAGAAACCCTGTAGTCGTACACAATCGACTGATGACACGTGAGACGGATTTTATGAATGACATTGTGTTATAAACGCGACAATAAAATAGGGAAGAACGATAAAGAAAACGTATCAGAGACATAAGATTTTTAACGTGAAAATCAACTCCAATACAGAGGGAAGAAAACCACGGGTGCCAGCTAACAAAACTTCACTATATCGGAATGTGTTTACAAACGTCGTGCGTTATAAACCCTAACCTGCGCTTTACCGGATGTATATATAGGCGGTGGCATCGATCTGTACCGGTAACGGTCCTCGATCCGTTCGTCAGAAGTTAACCTCCCTTTAGAATGAGTTTGAATCACAAAATAACAAACTTTACCTTGAGACAAATTCTATCTTGTGGCATGAACTTCAACAATCTCCTGAACAACAAAGAAAAAAACTTATTAGTGCCAATAGCCACATAGGCTAAACAGTTATAGCAACCAAGTTCGAGCAAAACTCAAACTTGGCAACATGAACTGGTCTTGTCATAATTTTAACGTGATTATCATGAGTACTTATTTTACATACCTTCAGTTTACCTTGTGCAACAGTATCGTGAACATAATTGTACTTGACATCAATGTGCTTTGTCTTCTCATGGAACATTTGATTTTTAGTAAGGTTAATAGCACTTTGACTGTCACAAAACAAGTTAATGCACGAACCATCTCCACAAAGCTAAGCATACAAACCTTTCAACCAAACAGAATGTTTGCAAGCTTCAGCAATAGCCATATATTTTACTTCGGTTGTAGGCTGGGCAACAACATGTTGTAATGTTACCTTCGAACTCACAGCACATCCACCAACAGTGAACACATAACATGTGAGGGACCTTTTGTTATAAAAACGGCAGCAAAATCTGAATGCACATAGCCTGCGAGTCCCTCACCGGTCTTGCCAAACTTCAATCAAGCTTTGGATATGCCACGATGGTACCTGAAAATTCACTGAACAGTTTTCTAATGTAATTTACCAGGATTAGCCATGTATCGGCTGACCAAACTCATAGCATATGAAAAATCAGGGCAAGAACAGACCATATCATACATCAAGGAACCAACAACACTAGAATATGGAACTCGTGACATGTATTCAGTATCTCCATCAGTACTAGGACATTGCAATGCTGACAATTTGAAGTGAGGAGCAATATGTGTCCTAAAAGACTTTGCATCATGCATATTAAAACGTTGAAGGACTTTCTCAATGTAATTTAGCTGACTACTCCCTCCGTTCCTTTTTAATTGACTCAAATTTAGTACAAAGTTGTACTAAATCTGAGTCGATTAAAAAAGAACGGAGGGAGTAAGAAATAACACACTAGATTTTCTGTCTCTTGTAATTTTCATACCTACTATTTTCTTAGCAGCACCAAGATCCTTCATCTCAAATTCACTACTTAATTGTACTTTCAAAGTAGTGATCTATTTCTTGCTTTTAGCAGCAATCAACATATCATCAACATATAACAACAAGTATATAGGTATTAACAAACTTCATGTAAACACATCTGTCATACTGAGATCTCTTAAAATCATGTGCAATCATAAATGAATCAAACCTTTTGTACCACTGTCTTGGGGACTATTTCAGATCATAAATGGATATCTTTAACTTGCAAACAAGATCCTCCTTACCGGGCACAACAAAACTTTAAAGCTGGTCCATGTATATCTCCTCCTCAATTTCTCCATGCAGAAAAACGGTCTTCACATCTAACTGCTCAAGCTCAAGATCATGCATAGCCACAATACCAAAAAATGCAGAATGAAACTATGATTCACGACCGGAGAGAATACATCATTATAATCAATACCTGAAATTTTGCTGAAACCTTAGAGGCTTTATTAGGAGACAAACCTTTCTTTTCTTTTAAATATCCACTTACAGTGGACAACCTTCTTTTTTTGTTTAGGCATGCGAACAACATCCCATGTGACATTCTTGTCAAGCGATTGCATCTCCTTTTGCATAGTAGAAATTCACTTCACGTGGTCAACGGATGTAACGGCCTCAACATATGTAGCAGGTTCAGTATCATGCTCCACCTGTTCGGCTGAAGCCTAAAGACGATGGGCCTCGCTGACAAAGGATTAATTTGTCAATGCCTACAGATTGTAGACTAGGGTTTTGCTAGAAGTAGAGGGCAAGTAGATCTCGAAGGTTTCAGCCGAAAAGTACTCGCTGATTGTAAACACTAGGGTTCTGTTGACAATAGATTCGATCCTTTTTTTGTCCCTCGACTCCCCCTTATATAGAGGGTGGAGCCGAGGGTTTCGTAATACACAAGTTACAGAGTTCGGGAAGGTTTCGTATCCAACCCGTAAGATTACAAGTCTCTATGTTTCCTAATACAATCTATCTTTCCTTAACACTAAATGGGCTTCCGAATCTTCTTATTCTTCGAGTCTTGGGCCTTCAGTAAACCCCGGGTACCATCTTTGGCAGGCCCATTGGGGATGCCTATGTCACTCGCTTCGCTAGTTAGAAGTTAGACTCCCTTTAGAATGAATTTGGATCACACTATAACACACTCCTTGATCACCGCGGACCCGATCGATCTTGCATGACATGCACACGCGTAGCTAGCGGTGCCACTGGCCGGTCAAAGGTGTGTAGGTGTGGCACGCACTGCAGGAAAACGGTGGTATACTTACGAAGCTATATCGATAACCAATTATCAGGCGGCCTAACTTATATATGCATAGGGTTAGAAAACTGATGTCCATACACCGCGGTTGTTGATGTAGCTGGAGCTAAGTCGTCGGATGCACCGTCTACGTCCCCAGGCAATAGGCATTTTCAGAGCTATGTCGATGGCTACCATCGACACAGCCCCATCATCGGCATATATAGATTGCTGACACGTGGAGCTGGAGGTCGCCTACTGATGGCCATTTGATGGTACGGAGCAATGCCAACTCTTTTACCATTTCTTGGGCTAGTGATTGCCGACAGAGTGCTATGCCGTCGGATTGCTTTTTGAGTTCTTTCCAAATTAATACTTTTATTTCCTATGTATGACAGTGCATGGTAAACGTTGTTTTGTAGCCTGAAGGCTAATTAAGTATTTAAATAATATAGCGCCAATAATTTGTGTGAGGTGGGTTTAAAAAGTAGTTTGTATGTGCAAGAAAACATTCAACTAGTATAATTTGTTTGTACTGATTGTCAAGCATATTTTATCGTTTGTTTTATGGCGTTGTAAATTTATGTTTGCATCATGCATTCAATGAGTCAGCTCATATTTACATTTTATCTAAATGTATCATTTACATGATGAGATTCTATAAAGACATAGAACATGCAAATTAAATTTAAATTTCTTTGAGGTACATTATTAATATATACATATATTTTAATTAAATTAAAAAATATATACCACCGTGATACTATAATATGATTCTATGATAGTAACACAGCATTTTTTAGTTCTGGTAGTTCTTGTACTTGGGTCGATGAGCCCCCTAGATTCATTCTTAGCAAGCTCTTGAATGATGTAACGATTGTGTGATGATGGCGGCAAATTTTAAACGCACTCTTTTCCTTACCAGGATATCTAAGGGGAGTGGAAATTTTTTAATGAGACGGTTTGCTTGATATATATAATTTCAAGAAAGAAAAACACAGCCTTGCACGCAACACACAGCGTGATAGCGCACCTGGTAACTGGGCCGTCCGCCGTCGCCGATCACCCGACACGTGCTTTTGTTCGTTAGTCCGGCCCCATGGCGACCGGCCGTTCACTTCAAAATTACCGTCTTGATGCAATCTTGTACTCCATTGGGTAAACATTGAGGCCAGCAACTGATAGACCGTACGTCGGTACGTGGACAACACCCATCCGTAGATGTCGTCGATCCATTCGACGGCAGCTTATTTTTAACTCTCTTTGGACATGAACACGGCGGTTTGTTCAAAGATGGCGGAGGAGAAGGAACGGCACATTCTTATTTTACTACCCTGGCTTCGTGGTACGTTCGTGCACGTATACAGCAATAGCTCAGAAATTACCGTCAGCGGCCTGTTCTAACCCCAGCCACAGCCTACACGAAAGGTCAGCTGCAAAATATACTACTCCCTCCGTACTGTTATAAATTTATTTATTATTCCCCCGATTCAGCTACGAGGGCGACAGGATTAAGATCCGTCGGGCGATCTTGCCTAGATATAGATAGCTACTACTTTGTGACATCAACTTATTTTCCTACCCAAATATCTGGTTTTCTTTTTTTAATCCAAGTTGATGACACCTTATAGCGACAGAGGCGCCCAGAATGCACTGTCGTAAATTAATCGCGGCAAGTGTGTGGGAGACGGATCAGAATTCTTACAGGCTAGCGACAGGTCGACATGTAAAATGGAATTGAACTTTCCAAATGTAGCAAAACTAGATACATATGTAGACAAATTATTAGTTTCTCCACGGCATTGGTTTAGTGCCCACCGTGCCTTTTTAAATCATCTTGGTTAGATAATATATAGTTTTGGGGCTTTCTAGAAACTTCTAGTGTAACCTGAATGCACACCACACGTCCACGCCAGCTCTGCTTTTTTTTTTTAACGGTAAAGGCCCAGAAGACCTGGAGTCTGGATTAAATCGGCGATGGGGTTACAGAATGGAAAGTGCTGGGCTTTCCCCGGGGATCTGATTCCCCAGCCCCCGGGTCGACATCATTTATGGTTAGATTTGCATGTAGCAAAAGAACACCCCCGGCAGCAACTGCATGTACCAAAAAACGGTTCGCCGAAAAACAAAAGAAAAAGACAAAGCTCGTCGGAGACCTCGCCGAAAAATCTGGTAGCAACAAAACTATGCTATTGTAGCATAAAATGATATTGTCGTAGACATCGATGGCCGGAGACCTCGCCGGAGAGCCCGTAGCAAACATATAGTGCAATTGTAGCAAATCGGTAAAAAAAGTTGTAGAATTTTTTTTTCATATGTTGCAACTCTACATAATGAAGACCTCGTCGGAAAAGTCAACGAAAACCTGGCATGATGCTAATTAGCAGCGTAGCCTAAAGTTGCAGCAACTTCGTCCGCCCAAGGGAGCAACGCCTAGAGCAGCCAGTAGCAATAACAGACCCATAAGATAGAAAAGCTTGTAGCAAAAAAAAAAGGCTCCCCCACCAGTAGCAACGATGAATACCTAAGATAGCAAAGCCGGCATTCGCGAGTAGCAACGCCCGACACTCAAGGTAACCGCAACAACAACTTCCACAGAGACGCCTGGGATGGCACGGGATGGAGCACACAAGCTCGGCCCCCTCGAGCGCGACTCCTCCGGCGTCCATGTGGACCTCGACCTTGCTGGCGCAGAGGAGGGGAGCTCCGTGTGGGAGCGGACGAGGACCAATAGGATGCAGCGGTGGTCATCGGTGTCGGAGGTAGTGGGCCGGCCGGAAATCCACGACGAGCTCGGCCCTCCCTTGATGGCACCGATGCAGAGAAGCACTTCGCTCTACGCCCGCAGGCGGCTCAGGTGCCCAGCCCGTCGCGCTGCCGGCATGCCGCAGTTCGGCCGCCTCCGCACCGTATTCCCCTCCCCGGCGGCGGAGCAGCCACCGGCGCTAGCTGACGCTCGAGCTCGTGTTGGCAGGATCCTGCCATGGCTTCCTCCGCCTCGGGTGCTCTCTGCAGGTAAAAGGTGAGAGGATCGGGAATTGGGGATAGAGGATAAGGAAAGGAATGAATGGCCAGAAAATAAAGAGAGAACGTGGGGTGCGGTGGGTCCCATGGACACGCGTCACGCGCGGAAGGAGGAGGCAGCGCGAAGTTCCATTCCCCGAGGGCATACGATCATTTTCCTTACAGAATTGGGAAGGATCCAAAAGAAAAGGAAAATTATAGCATAGCCCTCAAATTCTACAACCAACACCCCACAAGAAAACACGAAAAGGCGATCAGGTCCAGAGAGTACACCGATGATGGTTGACTCACCGGAGCGGACGCCGTTGCCTCCACCGGGGACAAGACCACTTGGGGTTGGAGACTCGGATATTAATCTACTGCTAAATATTTTTGCAAGAAAATAATATACTTTTAATTCACACTCCAAAGTTAGCCTGGGCCATGTTTCTTTGTACTGTTGGGCCTAGTGTAAACCACTAGCAAAAAAACTTGCCACTGGGAGTAGTGCTCTTTTTGTTTATCCATGTGAAAGTTTTTACTTTAGAACATGACCACACTTTTCTTTTTTGAAACGGGAAAAGTGTGGGCACGTTCTAAACTAAAGAACTTTTGCATGGATAAATGATCTATTGCAGCTGAACGATGGCATGTGTAGCAATACACACATCTATATCGATCGTCTTATTACCTCTGAACTACGTAGAAATTTGCAGCTGAGTTTCTTTCAATCTTATTAAAGTTACTCAATTTGGCGTCTAATATCTTCGTTGTTATTATATTACAGGCACAACCAAGTTCCGGAAGTAAGAAGCAGTGGATCAAACTAAATGTGCTCGAACTGAACTTATTAGGTAAATAAAAACCGAGTGCCTTTGAATTTCTGACAGATACTCACTCCCAAATACTCACTCCCAGTGACGGAGCAGGCCTTGTTTAAAGACTAATGCTTAAAAAGACGACGCCTGAGCAACTCTTAGGCACTACGCGGGTCCTGTCTAGGACATAAACGGTAGTCTAGGCAGAGCACCGCCGACCAATCCTCCGCACCACCGCACGGAGGAGCATCGATACCGGAGGAGGAGATGTCGGCGAGCAGCACCGCGAATAAGGCCGCAACCTACTTCGCAGTCTTCATCGGCATCTCGAGTTCGCCCGCGACCTCGTCCTCGGCCGGAACAATGGCGGTAACGACCTCTCCTTCTCACCTTCGTACTTGTTCTGCCCGAAAATGCCATTCTCAGGCATTTGCGACGACATGCACATTAGATCTTCTAGGATTTTCCATTAGGATAGGGTTCGGATTGATGTTTGCTAGGCGTTCCTCGCCATTGCTTGCTGTTCTTGTCCAGTTCTTGCTGCTCACGGTCTGGATTTGCTTAGATCTGTTACTCTAATCTGCAATCGCCGTAGATCCTTCATATACCTGGCTATGGATTGCTGAAACTGCAAGGTTTTTTTGTGTTCGGGTTTAGCATGTTGTGCGAAAGATTAAGCTGAGTCGCGTTAGTTTGTTCAGATGCAAGAGGAGTGGAAGGACTTGAAGAACGAAGCAGCTATGTTGAAGAATCTGCAGAGAACACAAGCACAAGTGATGAGGGCTAAGAAACAAGAATGAGAGGCAGAAAAAAAGGCTTTGGAGGCCCAGAAGAGAAAGCTAGAGTACGGCATATACGATATGCTCCAAGCGAACTTTGCAATCAAGGATAAACTCAAAAGGATCAGGGTTATTTGTGATGAGTGATGAATGTGTTCTAGATGTACTGTAGGAGAATTTGTAATGTACCCTAAGTACAACTCGTAATGTACTCAATTTGAAGTGCTACTTGTGTTGTTTCTTGAGTCAACTAGGCCACTGATTATAACCTGGGATCATAGTATGGGGAGATGATTGATCAGAACATATGGCATGACTTAACATGATCATGCCATTGGTTCTAGTCAAACATCTCCTCCATATGTCCTCGTATTATGAGGCCTATGATACATTGATTTGCATGCTTCTGCTTCCTCAATTATGCATTGGACAATGATTGTACAATGGCACAACGAAAGGCAAGGTGCTGCCCTCAAACTTAGTCTTGTGTGCCATATTCGTTGCATGGCATGACTTAGTTTGTGGTTAGTCCCTCTGCATGTCGTGTGATCCAATATATGAGGCCTCCTTTTCGTTTGTCTAAGTGCATTGGCCAATGATTGAACAATGGCACAACAGGGTGATGCCCTCAAACTTAGTCATGTGTGCCATATTACTGGCACACTAGACTTTGTTTGCGGACAGTCCCTTTGTCTGTCGTGTGATCCTACATATAAGGCCTCATTTTGGTTTGTCTAGTGCATTGACCAATGACTCAACAAAGACACAATGGAAGGCAAGGCGCTGCCTTCAAACTTAGTCGTGTGTGCTATATTCGTTGCACAATAGACTTAGTTTGGGGACAGTCCCTCTGCCTGCCATGTGACCAAATGTATGAGGCCTCATTTGCGTTGGCCAATGATTCAACAAAGGCACAATGGAAGGCTAGGTGGTGGCCTCAAACTTAGTCATGTGTGCCACAGTCGTTGCACACTACACTTAGTTTGTGGCCACTCCCTATGCCTGCCGTGTGAGAAAATGTATGAGGCCTTACTAATGTTATCAATGTCCGTTTTCATGTACACTACTTGTGAGTAGGCACACCTCTAATGGCGTGTGTTCTTCTGGCGTACTGAGAAGATCATGCTTGGTTCACCTGTTGAGGTTCCCGGCGAGGGACCGACGAAGAAGCGTCGTGGAAGGACGGCTAAGGCCGGCCACTTCCACGAGGAGGCAGGGCCGGACCACTTCCTCCGCATCATCTTCAAGCCCACCTTCGGCCGGCTCATGATCCCTAAAGCTTTCGTCAAGTGGTTCGGAGACATTCCTTCCAACATCATCGTCACCACCAACACCGGATGCAACTGGAGGATGACTAAGAGGAGAGAAGGCAATGACGCATTCATCGACCAGGGATGGACGGCCTTCGCCGTCGCCCATCAGCTCAAGGTAGGCCAGTTCCTCACCTTAAGGAAGGTGTCCTCCTTGGAGTACAGTGTGGTCATCTTCGACCACACCTGCACTGAGGTGGTGAGCAGGTGCCCGTACCATGGCGATGACACCAGGTGTGTCGTCTCCGAGCATCATGTCTGAAGCTAACCTTGTACCATGTCGTCGTGTCTAGTTGTTGTTCTTCTCTAGTGTGTTGAACTATGATCCTGTCCGCCGTGTCCAAAATCATGATCGCGTCTGCAAAATGTTGTGTCGTCTATGATCACTGCTAAGTTCTTTGTCGTCTATGATTGTGTTCTTCCTTGTGTTGTTCATCGCTGGTAATGTCACCACTGCAGGGAAGAGGTAGGCAGTATCGGATTATGGGTTGCAACCAAACAGTAGTGGCGCTGTTCTGGGCTGCTACAAGGCTTAAAAACCGACCGACCAAACGGGAAGAGCCCAAATCTCGACGGGACCGAAAACACTCTATGCAGGCCACCAAACAACGTGGCTTTTATGGCACATGGCCCGTCTTGAACGCACAGGGGGCACCTTCCCACTGCGCCAGTGGTGCAGGAAATAGGTGTAGGCTACCAAACGTGCCCTTAGCTGCTTGGCCGTGAGCAGCAGCTGGAGCAGAAAGGGTGTGCGGAAGCAGGTCGGGGCTGTTTTGAAACGAACCAGAGACGAACGGGGCAGCTCCACTCGATTCAGATCAAACAAATTGGAGGGGAAGCTTGGTCATTGCACGTGGGAAGGGGCAAATCATAAACCGCTAAAGTAGCGTGTGACAAAAAGAAAAGTTAGATGTAAAAGAGGGCAAATTATAGAGTGCCAAAGTAACGAAGACGAGCGACGACGAGCTCCTTTCCGGTGCCAATGGGTTCCATTCCGACGCGAACGTGGACGAGATGCGATGGATCTACAGTTGAGTGGTGGAGGGGAGCTTCCGGAGAATAACCACCTTCCACCTTGGTCGCCGCCATCGACAGAGACATGCGACCGGTAGGAGATTGAGTTGGCGGCAGCGATTCCGTCAGCTACGCGAAGGGGACGGGAGTATCGTCCAAATGGAACCACTCCGACGAACCGGTTTAGAACCATATGTTAGGCTGTTTACACTTTCAACCATTGAACCTATACCCGAGCACGCCCAAACCAGCTTTTGGAGTGTAATATCCCAGGTTTAGAGGCAATAAAATGAGAGAACACCAAAGTGTGCATTGCATTCATGCATAGAAAATCCGGGGAATTTTCGCGCTTTCAAATAAAACTTACCACAGTAACTGAAGTTTCACTTGACTTGCTGGAATTTAAGTAGATCATCAAGTCAAGCGCTATAAACTTCATTGTGATCTTTGCTAAAACCTTGTTTTGGGTAGAGAGGATTTGATCTAGGAGCTAGATCAAATGGAATTAGTTTTGACAACAAACAATACCTTAAGTAAGGGTCCACTACAAGATCCTATAAAAGATCTCAACATGACATTCCTTACAACAACACATGAATAATTATTCAACCATAAATCAAAGAATTAAGAAACTATTCTTTACTTATCTTTTCCATATCTTTTACTAAATAAATGTTTTTACCATGATTCTCATGGTGTATCTTCAACTACTTTTGTGTGTAATATAATTCAATTCTAAACTTATTAATAAATAAGGTAAATCATAGGGTCTAAAGTGCATAAAAGCCACACATTCTTATTTAAATCATAACTTATTAAGTATATGGAATATCATAAAACTAAACCCATTTACATTACGATTCATAGTTCAAACTATTTGAATAAAGCTAACTATGAGTATTTTGAAACTCATATGATCATGCCTTGGGGAAATCAAACACCAACTATCCAAATTTGAGGAATAACCTTCAACCTTGATCTTTTGATCAATATTATAATATAAATCCAATCCAATATGATATAGTGACTCATCCACAATAATAAAACCATCCACAAGATATTTAGTAACAAATGCCACTTGGCTATCCAAAAATAAATCATATGAGAGTATAATGATCTTGCCACATAGGATGAAAATATCTACATGACTTGCTTTCCAAGCTATGCCACCTCATGCTCAAAGGATTGCTATGGATGAGGGCATGACACCCAAGCACCTTACTCATCAAGCCAACACAAGAGTCACCACCTATGTGTCATGATACTAGAGCTTGCCCAAGCCTATAAATAGAGCCACACCCTTCATCCATATGATCACCTTGTAGCATGATACAAGGAAACCAAACACTTGAGACCTTCCATATGAATTAGCTAGGATCAAGAGGAAGAAGCTAGGAGGTGGAGGCATACCACAAGATGCAGGTTTATCGAATTCCAGAAGAACAAGCTACATAAGATATCAAGGTAGAAATCCCTAGGAAAACCATATATTTAGAGGATCATATCATCATCTCTTGAGTAGGACCTTAGGTTATAAATGACGTTTAGAAGATGGTAACCATATCCATGTCTATCCTAGAGAATACTAGAGTAGTATTAGATCTTACTTGTTCAAACCAACCTTTAATCTTGGGGGTGAGAGCCATGCTCTATTAGTGAAACTACTAAAACCCTAGGCCACATTAGAAGACCAATCCAAGTATTACTTTGGATTATAATTAGAACCTTGCCATGCCTCATGCTTATTTAATACTTCAAGTAGTGAAGTATTCCCAAAACCCTAAACCTTGTCTTATGGAATCAATCCCACATAAAATAACATGTCCTAACTTGTGTATCATGTATCACAAGTAAAGGCCAAGCCATATATACTTAAGAAATAAATACCATTTGGTGAGTAGAGTGAACCAATATCCAATTCTATTTTTGCTCCCAAAGAAATTGCTTAGTGAACCAAATGAAATGGTATTTCATAAAATATAATCATCATATGAGTAGTTGAGTTAACCATGATAAGCATAGGATCTATCTCAGATAATTTGAGCTAGAAATTGCTAAGCAAGATTAGTAATTATAGAGTTGATCCAAACCATTTTCTTAAACCATTGGAAACAAATCTTCACATAAAATCAAGAATCAATCCATTCCCATTACCATTTATTTTAAACTCGGCCATACTTAAAAATACATGTGAACAATCTATATGGTTAAATACTAGCTTAACCTAATAATGTGTTCATTATGCATAAGTTATAAATTTTCAAACAACTTAAATAGATTTGGTTCTCCAATTAAAAGAATTGAGATAAATATTTAAACCAATTCCTATTTCAATTAACTCTCACAAAATATTAATCTAATCTTAAATTAAATGATTAGTTAAACAACAAAACAATATAGTAAGCATTAGTATCAAGTTATCTTAATAATTAAATAATTTAGAACCTGCAAAAAATCACACATAATTCAAATCAGATTCAAATAGCAAATTTCAAATCATAAAATAAAAAGAACAAATATAAAAGAGAGAGAGAGAGAGAGAGAGAGAGAGGAGTATACCTGGCAGGCCAACGCAGCCCAGAAGCGGCCCAGCCCAAAGCCACTTACCGTTTTGGTCGCTTTAAAAATCGTGCAAGGGAAAAACGACGTCGTCGTCTTCTTCTCCGAGGCCGACACCACGGCAGCGCCAGTAGACGCCGTTCTCGTCGACGATAAGGACGCCCCGGACGCGTAGAAGCTTCCAGAACCCCTCCCTATGTCTCTCGCGTCCGAGTCTATCCGCGGGAGAGAAAAGATCTTCGCCAGACCACCTTCCAGAGACCGCCACCTCTCGGCCATCATCGTCGTCGTGTCGCAACCTCCGTGCTCCCCTCGGCCTATAAATAGGGGTGAAAGCACCGCCGAGCACTTCTTGATCTCATCCACCCCTCCAGATCTTCCCTATTCCTCTCTATCTCTCGTTTTCTTCCACGTACTGTCGCCGGCGTCGATGACGAACCCGACGGTACAAGCCATCCCGGAGTCCATGGCGTGGCTCAGTTGACGCGCCTGGCCACGTAGATCACCCTAGAGGAGCAGAGCATCAAGGGGAGCCAAGTCAAGGAAGAATTTCGGCGTTCCCTTTCACCCGGGTTCGCCGGAAAACATCCGATTATCGTCATCTCCGACCATCTCAAGCTACACCGACGGTCTCATCAGCTTCCTGGTGAGTTGGCGCGTCTGTAGGACCAGCTCTCGCTTCCTAGATCTCATCCTAGCTTCATTTGGCGTTTTGGCCGAGCTGCGCCGCCGCAGACGAGTTCACCGGAGTAGCTCCGGCGACCTTTAGGTGGTGGCGTTCATGCTCGTTTGCTCAGCATCGTGTACTGGTTCGAACGCAACAGGTTAGGAAGTCTCTGGGGGTCTCTAGCCGTCGTTCTGTTGCTCGCCGGAGCATCGCCGGCGTTCTCTCCGGCGAGAGCGACGTGTCCATCGCCACCCCAGTTCTATTGACTGGTCGTTGCCCGCGTGGCAATGGACCCAGTCAACGGCCCCACCAGTCAGTGTCTCGGGCTAGGTAGCGAATCGGTATATTTCGTATTTTAGTTTTTATTCAAAATCCAGGAAATAATTGAAACTTTGCAAAATCATATAAATTCATTTTAACTCAGAAAAATATGAATAATATATCAAAATGATCACAAAAATAAACTCTATTCAAATAAACTCTATTCAAATAAACTCTATTCAAATAAACTCTATTCAAATAAAATCTAAAACAAAAATGTGTGTCAAAATAAAAATTCATTTATTTTTAACTTCTTTAATTATGCCTTTTCATTTATTTAAACTGCAAATTGAATTCAATAAATAATTAAGTTCCAAACTTAAATTTTAACTATTCAGTAACTAAGTAAAATGTTAAGATTAATTTTATTTACCATATTTGCATTAACTTAATTATTAGTGGTAATTCATAAACCCTAATTTGCAAATTACCATTTACCATTTTCTTTAAATAAAATAAAGCAAGAAAATTCTAAAAGTTAATGTTATTTTGGTAATTCAAAACTTGTATATTTAAACATATTTAATTCTCAAGTTAATTAGTTAAATCTTAATAATATTTATAAAACCCTAGTTTCTAATTAAACCCTAACTAGTAATTATTTTTAATTCTTAAACCCTCTAAAAATTGCTAGCATGTTAAAACTATTAATAACTTTATTTCAAGTGCTTAATCAAATTAATTCTAGTACCAAGTATTACTTTAAGAATTGGATCATAATTTAGAAACCTTAGTTTTATTCTAAGTTAGAAACTGGATTCCATTATTTTATGTGTTCATCCTAAATAGTTGCAATCCTAAAACCCTAGGGGTTTAGCTCATGTAATCATATAAGCTTCATCCATACCTATAGAACCCTAGTAAGAAACAAATGAATGCATGCTTATGATCCACTAGCATAAAACAAGTCACATGAGATTATCATTTCATGTTCCTATTCTTAATTAAAACCTATATGAATAACTAGTATCACCTAGGTATAAACCCTAACTTGCTAATTGGATTAGTACCATTGATCACCACTCCTATATACCATACCATTAGGATCAATCTCAACCATCAAAACCTAGTAGAACTATAATGATGAACCCTAGTATCAACCTTGTGTAGTAATTCACGTTACATGCTCCTATCCAACTAAACCCTATTAAAGAAATGATAAACCATTTAGTTTAGAAGCAATTAAAGATCACTTAATGAAGCAGTTGTGAAACCATAGTAAACCTTAATAGCTAATTTATAGAACCATCTTGACCATCATCTTTTGATATGATGCTTAGAAGAAACCATAGCAATAAACCTACCAATACTTGCTATATAGAAACCCATTCCAAGTTAAGAACCAACTAGTTCCTATTAGTGAAATGAAATGAACCCAATAGTAAACCCTAGAGTTACATAGCTCCTATGTATAGTAGTTCATGTCCTTATTTAACCTGTTCTTCAAAAGTTATTCTTTTGAAGTACAGATGTCAATCAAACCTTAGAAGCCCTAATCCTTCTTTGAAATACTAAATATTTCTTAAACAACATGTTCTTCAAAAGTTATTCTTTTGAAGTATAATAGAAGTAATCATCAACCATGTTCTGTAGAACTTAAAATTGACAACTGTTCTTTACATATTATTCCACCACTATGCTTTATGTGTAAGATTGTAATGATGTCTTATATCACTTGGATAGGATGTTAATATAACCAAACCTTAATAAGAACCTTGTTTGAGAACCATTCTAAAAGTACAACCAACCCTAAAGAAATCTTTATAACTCATACATCCTAAATCATCGAGGTTAAGTACGCTCGGGACGATTGCATCTCATACTATGCATTATAGCATTTTTGCCAGTTCTTTAAACATTGTCCTTACCGGACAATGATGGTATTTCAGAATTTGGAGTTCTCACGCATCGAAGCTTTTGCCTGCATAATCTTGCGGTCAAGAAAGGCAAGTTCATCGCTTGCTCATGTCATTTGATTATGTTTATCAAATTATATGCAAAGTACTATACTTATCACTCCTGCATTGAAAAGCAAAATATTATTTTACAATTATGAATATGACTATGTGGTGGGCAATGGAACCATGGTATGTGTTGATTGGTGGAGGTTCCATTGCACGGGTACTATTCATCTAGGACTAAGTACCAATGCCGTCCAGTGATTCTAGCGCCATACGTATCACGTTAACCATAAGATCTATAATGGCTCTGGGGAAGCCAGCTGTATCTTTTCCCTCCTGCACGCCAACGGACTTGATAGAGCCTGGCGGGGTGTTGAAGATAACACTGCCGTAGGTTGGGAAATCCTTTAAAATCCCCATCCGGACGTTTGGATGAGAGGCTCTACCGTCTATGAGGGATTGTCCATAGTACACCGGGGGTAAAGCCGTATGATCGGGAGATGTCTACCGGGGTGTACGGATGGACAAAAGGGTGGGTTTGCGGGGTCGCGGAGAAGGCAGTGATTGGCTTGGATCTTACACCTGGCCCCACACCAAGGAAGTGTGGACGAGCATGCATCTCGGAAAGGTATCAAGGATAAGTTCTCTTATGGGAAAAGTAACGCACCTCTGCAGAGGATACTGAATTGTGACTATCACTCCCTGCTCCGGGAAGGGAACTGCGAACGCGGCAGGAAAGGAACTCCATGAAGTTCTAGTCAACCTGTGAAGACTGACGGGCATAGTTTTCAGAATAAAATAAACCTTTTGAAGAAATGTTTAAGAAAACTTGCATTCGCCTATGACTTTCTGGTCTGTGGCTGTAGCTAGTGCATGATACACCTATTTCCCTAATATGAACTTGTTGAGTACGCTCGTACTCATCCCACTCTTAAATCCCCTGCTTAGCTATGGAGGCACCGAAGGATAAACTACCGTGGAATTCGAAGACAAAGGAGTCAACTGCAACAAGATGAAGAATCCAAGCAAAGAAGTCAATGACGTCAACTGCAGCAGCAACTAAAGTGGAAACTTAGACTAGTAATAGAAGGGAGCCTTTCCCTGATCTTAGCACCTAAGTAGCTAGAATTCTATAGCAAGCCTAGTATCTCTGGAGATAGTGATAGCAATAAGTTAGTTTACGAGTCGTTCTTCTGGAGCTTTATTTGAAGTTTTACCTCACTGTAAAGTAGGATGCTGTGTTGGTCTTCTGTAAACAACTTGTGTATCCTTCTATAGACATACCTTGGACTCGCATATGTTTCTGTTGTACCACTCTGAGGGATGTAATATGAGTGGAACGGTGTTTCACTTGTGTTATGTCAACGACTTGTGTACTACACCATGCAGTGGTACGCGGGGTCACCACAGCTGGTATCAGAGCAAATGCTTTGACCCTAGGATTAAAACCCTTTAAAGGAGACCTATAGGTTTGGTAGTGTCTATAGGAAGTTGTATTAGCTAAGACAACTATTCTAAACCAACTATTCTTTTGACTTGAGATGGGTATTCACCTGAGAATAATCCTGACACACTAGAGTCAAATTTTCTTATCTATCTTTCTTAAGTATAGTTGATTAGTTATCTTGCTTCATTCCAAATAATTAGAACACCATTGGAGCTTAAGATAATGGGTGGTAGTAGACCACAGTTGGTATACAATACATGGTAGTCCAAAGAGAGGATACAACCATAAGGAAGATATCCTATTGGAAGAAGTATACCAACGCAAGTTATGGTTAAGTAAGAGTCGTTTAAAAGGTCAAATGACTGATGTTAAGTGATGTAAAAATGTTATATAAGGTAGTGTATACCTATGATGAGTCAATCATAGGAGGTAAGGAAGAGTGATAGGAATCATATAAGTCTACTTTTCATGGTAAAGTTGGTAATCATATATGATTCAATTGAGAGTCATGATGTGATAGAATAGAACATCATAAGTACGATAACAGAAGTATGATAAGGAGTAGGATTTAAGGAATAGTTCGAAAGCTTAGGCCTTAAAATCCTAATAACGGTACTAAGTATGTTAGAACCATAGTCCTTAATTTAAAGAAGGCTTATTTAGAGCATATCACATAGAGAAATCCTAGAGTTATAGGTGGTATATTCTAAACAATCATGTGTTTAGAGTAGACATGTTAGAACTAATTGTATTATAGGAAGTAGTCCTCAATAGCACATATATATGGTATACTATTTTGTTAGTACTTCCAAAGAAAACTAGGTTAACTTAAACTATCCCAATCCATTTTGTTTCAAGTTTGTCTCATTGCAAATGTGCAATTAAGATAAATGTTGAGACAAATAGTAGAAATTCACGTATTTGTGCTAAGTATCACAACCTAAACCTATCTTATGTGGTGTTATATACTACACATCTAAGCCTGATGTTTAGGGATGTCTTACCCAACTATTATATTCAGGCATATAAGGATGTGTATTGTAGGCACAAAGCTGGATCTTCTTGGATTTTATTGGATTTTCATTGTTTGACTAGATCCATACATGAAGTTTGACTTTGATATGCAAATGCATGTTGCAATATCAAACTCTTACTTGATGTTATAGGTCTAGAGGGTAAAGGTATTCGTGTGAGGAAGTGACGAATTCTGAAGATTTTGAAGACAAGATGAAGGTTCACTGGAAGAAAGAAGTCAAATTGTGGGAAGCAACCACAACAATCTGAAGGAAAGACCAATCAAAACTCACTTTTATCCTTAATTAAGGAGTACTTCAATATGGAAGTATTATGAAAGTGAGAAAAATAGTGAATATGGAGCAGTAGAAGTGGAGCCATATTCATTATGAAAGAAGGGAATGCAAGTGAAGTCACTTACAATACTATTTTCATAGTGTCAACAAGTGGTTATCTTGCAAAACAAACCTTAGAAGAAGGAAAATAGACAAGTGAAGTCGCAGCTGGTATCATCAGACCGCAGCTGATATAGGATAATCATGAAGAGAAAGTATGTGAAGTGAGGTATATTTTAACAAAAACTATAAAAGTAGCCACAACTGGTAGGTAGATGTGGACTAGAACCATAACATAGCCACAGCTGGTATCAAATAAGCCACATCTGGTGCTAGTTAATCTGTAGCTGGTAACAAATAGTCCACAGCTTAATCGTTCTTTCACTCTAAAGGAAAGAGGGATTCCTTAGCTGGTATTCCGTAGCTAATAAATATTTAGTCGGAGGATTCACATAGGATACCCACAACTGTGTGGATACACCGCAAAGAATTCTTCGTGAGACTTTAGAAAGGTACAAAATATAAACCGAGACTTAAACCAATCTTCTACCTTGGAGTTTAATGATTAGAAGAAAAGGAGTTTGAAGATCATTAGTAAACTCCAAGGGGAGAGGAAGATTGAAGGAGAAGTATTAAGATATGATTTGGAGTATGAAAGACGAAGAAGAAGGTCCGAACCGAGAGGAAGTCCGATCCTATTTTCATAAGATTGGTGGAAGTATCCATATAATAGTACTCTCGGGAGTTTGTCGGACCGAAGCCGAGGTTCATATCTCGAGGAAGTAAGGGTTATACCTTAACTTGAGTGGGTAATTGATAATTACTCGGAAGCGTGAAGAGCTCAAGTAAGTCTAAGCTAATGAAGTTGGATGAAGAAGATGTCGGAGGACAATCAAAGTCTAAGAAAACAAAAGACCGAAGGGTTTGACCATACCAAAACATAAGCCTGTTAGAAAAATTCCTTTCATGGAACCTAAAGAAACCAAAAGGAAGATAGCTAGTATGAACTAGAAGCCATGATTGGATGGACTAAATGAGTCTAATCCATTCGTAGGACTAAACAACCAGGACCATGCCTATTATAAATACCTTACGAAGTACCATTACATTCGTTATGGTAGTAAGGGAAAAACAATACCTTACTTTAAACCAATCCTTGAGACTTAAGGTTTGGGCACCACAGCTGGATTACCGCAGCTGGTAGAACCAAGCTTTGAGTACCCAAATAGGAAGATGTCACCACAACCATTAGTAAAGTCCATTAGCATAAGAAGATGTCCTAATCCAAGAATCTTTGGAGAGTAAGCCTATAAGCTTAGAGTGTTGGAAGAAATCATAGAATTGAAGAAAGTATCGATGCCGGACATCAGAAGACTTCATGAAGGATCGAGACAAGGGATATATTCAATTATATCTAATGAGATCACTAGGGAGTTTGAAAGGATTGTGATCTGTTTAAGTCAGTTCAACATTCCGAAACATGAGAGCGTTCGAACTTCGGGACGAAGTTCAGTTTAAGGGGGAGAGGCTGTAATATCCCAGGTTTAGAGGCAATAAAATGAGAGAACACCAAAGTGTGCATTGCATTCATGCATAGAAAATCCGGGGAATTTTCGCGCTTTCAAATAAAACTTACCACGATGAATCGAAGTTTCACTTGACTTGCTGGAATTGAAGTAGATCATCAAGTCAAGCGCTATAAACTTCATTGTGATCTTTGCTAAAACCTTGTTTTGGGTAGAGAGGATTTGATCTAGGAGCTAGATCAAATGGAATTAGTTTTGACAACAAACAATACCTTAATTAAGGGTCCACTACAAGATCCTATAAAAGATCTCAACATGACATTCCTTACAACAACACATGAATAATTATTCAACCATAAATCAAAGAATTAAGAAACTATTCTTTACTTATCTTTTCCATATCTTTTACTAAATAAATGTTTTTACCATGATTCTCATGGTGTATCTTCAACTACTTTTGTGTGTAATATAATTCAATTCTAAACTTATTAATAAATAAGGTAAATCATAGGGTCTAAAGTGCATAAAAGCCACACATTCTTATTTAAATCATAACTTATTAAGTATATGGAATATCATAAAACTAAATCCATTTACATTACGATTCATAGTTCAAACTATTTGAATAAAGCTAACTATGAGTATTTTGAAACTCATATGATCATGCCTTGGGGAAATCAAACACCAACTATCCAAATTTGAGGAATAACCTTCAACCTTGATCTTTTGATCAATATTATAATATAAATCCAATCCAATATGATATAGTGACTCATCCACAATAATAAAACCATCCACAAGATATTTAGTAACAAATGCCACTTGGCTATCCAAAAATAAATCATATGAGAGTATAATGATCTTGCCACATAGGATGAAAATATCTACATGACTTGCTTTCCAAGCTATGCCACCTCATGCTCAAAGGATTGCTATGGATGAGGGCATGACACCCAAGCACCTTACTCATCAAGCCAACACAAGAGTCACCACCTATGTGTCATGATACTAGAGCTTGCCCAAGCCTATAAATAGAGCCACACCCTTCATCCATATGATCACCTTGTAGCATGATACAAGGAAACCAAACACTTGAGACCTTCCATATGAATTAGCTAGGATCAAGAGGAAGAAGCTAGGAGGTGGAGGCATACCACAAGATGCAGGTTTATCAGAATTCCAGAAGAACAAGCTACATAAGATATCAAGGTAGAAATCCCTAGGAAAACCATATATTTAGAGGATCATATCATCATCTCTTGAGTAGGACCTTAGGTTATAAATGACGTTTAGAAGATGGTAACCATATCCATGTCTATCCTAGAGAATACTAGAGTAGTATTAGATCTTACTTGTTCAAACCAACCTTTAATCTTGGGGGTGAGAGCCATGCTCTATTAGTGAAACTACTAAAACCCTAGGCCACATTAGAAGACCAATCCAAGTATTACTTTGGATTATAATTAGAACCTTGCCATGCCTCATGCTTATTTAATACTTCAAGTAGTGAAGTATTCCCAAAACCCTAAACCTTGTCTTATGGAATCAATCCCACATAAAATAACATGTCCTAACTTGTGTATCATGTATCACAAGTAAAAGCCAAGCCATATATACTTAAGAAATAAATACCATTTGGTGAGTAGAGTGAACCAATATCCAATTCTATTTTTGCTCCCAAAGAAATTGCTTAGTGAACCAAATGAAATGGTATTTCATAAAATATAATCATCATATGAGTAGTTGAGTTAACCATGATAAGCATAGGATCTATCTCAGATAATTTGAGCTAGAAATTGCTAAGCAAGATTAGTAATTATAGAGTTGATCCAAACCATTTTCTTAAACCATTGGAAACAAATCTTCACATAAAATCAAGAATCAATCCATTCCCATTACCATTTATTTTAAACTCTGGCCATACTTAAAAATACATGTGAACAATCTATATGGTTAAATACTAGCTTAACCTAATAATGTGTTCATTATGCATAAGTTATAAATTTTCAAACAACTTAAATATATTTGGTTCTCCAATTAAAAGAATTGAGATAAATATTTAAACCAATTCCTATTTCAATTAACTCTCACAAAATATTAATCTAATCTTAAATTAAATGATTAGTTAAACAACAAAACAATATAGTAAGCATTAGTATCAAGTTATCTTAATAATTAAATAATTTAGAACCTGCAAAAAATCACACATAATTCAAATCAGATTCAAATAGCAAATTTCAAATCAGAAAATAAAAAGAACAAATATAAAAGAGAGAGAGAGGAGTATACCTGGCAGGCCAACGCAGCCCAGAAGCGGCCCAGCCCAAAGCCACTTACCGTTTTGGTCACTTTAAAAATCGTGCAAGGGAAAAACGACGTCGTCGTCTTCTTCTCCGAGGCCGACACCGCGGCAGCGCCAGTAGACGCCGTTCTCGTCGACGATAAGGACGCCCCGGACGCGTAGAAGCTTCCAGAACCCCTCTCTATGTCTCTCGCGTCCGAGTCTATCCGCGGGAGAGAAAAGATCTTCGCCAGACCACCTTCCAGAGACCGCCACCTCTCGGCCATCATCGTCGTCGTGTCGCAACCTCCGTGCTCCCCTCGGCCTATAAATAGGGGTGAAAGCACCGCCGAGCACTTCTTGATCTCATCCACCCCTCCAGATCTTCCCTATTCCTCTCTATCTCTCGTTTTCTTCCACGTACTGTCGCCGGCGTTGATGACCCACAAGTATAGGGGATCGCAACAGTCTTCGAGGGAAGTATTACCCAATTTATTGATTCGACACAAGGGGAGACAAAGAATACTTGTAAGCCTTAACAGCGGAGTTGTCAATTCAGCTGCACTGGAAACAGACTTGCTCGCAAGAGTTTATCAGTAGTAACAGTTTTATGGCGGTGGAAATAGCGAAATAATAGCAACGAGCGAAATAAAGACAGCGAGTAGTGATTATAGTAAACAGCAGGATTAAAATACTGTAGGCACAGGGACGGATTTAACGGGCGTTGCATGGATGAGAGAAACTCATGTAACAGTCAAAGCAGGGGCATTTGCAAATAATAATAAAACGGTATCCAAGTACTAATCAATCAATAGGCATGTGTTCCATATTTAGTCGTACGTGCTCGCGATGAGAAACTTGCACAACATCTTCTGTCCTACCAGCCGGTGGCAGCCGGGCCTCTAGGGAAACTACTGGGATATTAAGGTACTCCTTTTAATAGAGTACCGGAGCAAAGCATTAACACTCCGTGAACACATGTGATCCTCACATCACTACTATCCCCTCCGGTTGTCCCGATTTCGTCACTTCGGGGCCATTGGTTCCGGACAGCGACATGTGTATACAACTTGCAGGTAAGATCATAAACAACGAATATCTTCATGAATCAATAACATGTTCAGATCTGAGATCATGGCACTCGGGCCCTAGTGACAAGCATTAAGCATAACAAGTTGCAACAATATCGTAAAAGTGACATCTACGGATACTAGGCACTATGCCCTAACAATCTTATGACTATTACATGACCAATCTCATCCAATCCCTACCATCCCCTTCAGCCTACAGCGGGGGATTACTCACACATGGATGGGAGAAACATGGCTGGTTGATGGAGAGGCGTTGGCGGTGATGGCGGTGAAGATCTCCTCCAATTCCCCGTCCCGCGGAGTGCCGAACGGAGACTTCGGCTCCCGCGACGGAGTTTCGCGATGTGGCGGCTCTCCGGAGGGTTTACGGCGACTTCGACTTCTCTCCGTGCGTTTTCAGGTCGAAACCAATAAGTAGTCCGAAGGGGGCGTCGGAGGCCGGCCGAGGGGCCACACCACATGGCCGCGCGGGCCCCCCGGGCCGCGCCGCCATGTGGTGTGGGGCCCTCGGGCCTCCACCTCCTTTGCCCTTCTCGGCTCCGTCAATATTTTGGTAAAATAGGGCCTTCGCAAGAATTCCGAGGATTTTCCCGAAAGTTGGATTTCGCACAAAAACGAGACACCGAGAGCGGTTCTCATTGAAAACAGCGTTAGTCCGTGTTAGTTGTATCCAAAATACACAAATTAGAGGCAAAACAATAGCAAAAGTGTTCGGGAAAGTAGATACGTTTTGGACGTATCAACTCCCCCCAAGCTTAGCTTATTGCTTGTCCTCAAGCAATTCGGTTAACAATCGAGCGATAAAAGAACTTTCATGAACACATTTGCTCATATGATGTATATATTCTCATGCTATGGCTAATACTTAAGCAGTTCATAATGAGATACATGCAAATAAGATCATCCAACAGCTATGTCAATCATGGAGAGGTACCAACAATTAATAATAAGCACCATGAATCATGTATATAAGCGAGGATTGCAATGTTCATAAGAGAATATGATAAAGTGGTATCTCGCTTGCTCGTATTTGATCGGCAAAACATAAATGCCGAGGCACCTCTTGAGTTCATAGAAAGACTAGAAGTAGTGATTGTCAAAGATAAAAGCATCAAAGTTATACCACAATCAATCATATTTTGAGACAAGCATATTATACTAAGAATGACGAGTTGTGCTCTCAAGACGGTGCTCAAAGAAAGAATGGAGACACAACATAAAAGTAAAAGATTGACCCTTCGCAGAGGGAAGCGAGGGATTAACATGCGCTAGAGCTTTTCATTTGTAAAACAGGAGTAAAATTATTTTGAGAGGTGTTTGTTGTTGTCAACGAATGGTAATGGGTACACTAACTACCTCATCAACCGGACTCACAAGAGCGGCTCCCATTTTATTTATTTTGTTGGTACTCCTTCCAACCTTTCTTTCACAAACCATGGCTAACCGAATCCTCGGGTGCCTGCCAACAATCACATACCATGAAGGAGTGCCTTTTTATTTAAGTTTTATTATGATGATGACACTCCCCCCAACCTTTGCTTACACAAGCCATGGCTAACCGAATCCTTCGGGTGCCGTCCAACAATCACAAACCATGGAGGAGTGTCTATTTAAGTTAATTAATTTGGGACTGGGAATCCCATTGCCAGCTCTTTTTGCAAAATTATTGGGTAAGCGGATGTGCCACTAGTCCATATGAGAATCCGTCAAAAGTAAATGACAAGGTTGAAAGCTAAACACCACATACTTCCTCATGAGCTATGAAACATTAACACAAATTGAGAAGCATTTTGAAAGTTTTAAAGGTAGCGCATGAGAATTTACTTGGAATGGTTTGAAATGCCATGCATAGGTATTTATGGTGGACACTTTTGGAACAACTTGGTTTTCAGGTGTTTGGAAGCACGAGCGGCGATCCCGCTCAGTACAAGTGAAGGCTAGCAAAAGACTAGGGAGCGACAAATCAAGAGAGCGGTAACTGTCATAATCATGCTCGCGGCAAAATAAATTAACGGAGGCATAAAAGTGATACAAGAACTCTGAAGCAATATAAATCATCGAGGCTTAATTGACTTTTTGTTCAGTCATATGCATGCGTGAGCATGTGCCAAGTCAATATAAATGAATTATTCAGAGGAGGATACCACAATGCCATACTTACTTATGAATAAAACAATGCAAGCAAACATCCATGACATGCTACTCATATTAATAAATTGGAACTAAACATGAGAGATCATGAACTACTAGACTTTCCCAAATAACATATACCTCACATGAACCAACTAAGCATGCTCATATGGATGAGTATATGTACAAAAATGAAAGCAAATAGAGTTCATACCAGCCTCTCACCACAATCAGATTGTCGTAGATCGTCATTATCGCCTTTTCACTTGTGTAGCTTGGATAATATGAAATGAAAACCACGCTCCAGCCACCGAAGACCATTGAACTCATGATGAACTTTACAAACCAAAGAAGAACAGCAAATATTTTTGGTGTTTTCGAATTAGAAACAAGAACGAAAGAAAACAAGCAAACAAAGCAAAATCTTTTTGGGTTTTCTTATAGCAAACTAACGATAGCAAATAAAGCAAACTAAGAGCAAGGAACCAAATAAACAAATGGTGAAGAGAAACAACAGAAATATTTTTGGTCTTTTTGTGTTTTAGGAGAGAAACAAAGCGAAAACAAAAGAACGCAAACTAACAGAAACACAGAAAAGCAGGATGACGAAATCTGCCAAATCCCGACAGCGAGTACAGAAATCGAAATTGACAAAAATCTTCCATTGCTCAGACCAAAAAGTGTTCAACTAATGAAAGTTAGATAACAACCTGGGGAACATGCTCAAAAATTGGCAACTCAAAATAACGTTCTGGCTGTGCGTACGAATTTTTTTGGTAACAGCACAGAATCTGTTTTTGGACAGCACTTCCCCAAATATCATCTCCCTCTCATTAGAAAACCACTCTAGAGACTAAACAAGTATGTACAAGTATCCAGCAACCATAATATGCAAAGAATGAGTGATGCCGGTATACCTCCCCCCAAGCTTAGGCTTTTGGCCTAAGTGGAGTTCATTCCCAACGAGGGTCGGAGTTCCACGCCGGTGGATCATACATGGAGTGGTAATAGGGCCCCTGCGCAGAAGAATATCGTGGAGGCTCCACATGACCATGATGTTGATATGAGGAGCTTGCTGCATCGGATGAAGAGTCGGGATGCTCCTCGGTCTCCTCCACATCTTCCCTTGCACGACGGCTTTCCCTTTCTATGTATGCGTTTAGCTCATTTTCTGTGATCGACCACCCGTCCCTGGCATCAAGGTTAAACAAAGCAGGTGCAGGCAAGCGTACTAATTTTTCAATTTTCTTAGTTATACTCCAACTTTTCTTATACAAAGTTATCCTATAATGCAGGTTGTTCAAACTAGATGCATCTGAAATAAACTCATGCTCGATCATGGAGAAAACATCAAGTTTCTCTATAGAAAGCGGAATATCTAAATGGTGAGGACCTACACCATGCATAGCCAATAAGCGAGAGGCAATAAGGCCTCCACAAATTCCTCCTTTCTCACGGTTAGTAGCAAGTCTACAAGCTATTAAAGCACCCAAATTATAAGTCCTATCCTGTTGCAAAGCAGCAGCTAAGAAAGCCAAGTCTCGGGACAGATAATTTACCTCCAGTTCTTCTCGCAAGAACGCACTTTGTAATGAAATAGGCAAAATAGCGGATGGCTGGATGTTGAATGCTACTAATCTTACCACCATCATTGGAGAAACTCCTCCCATTGCAAATCCTTGTATAAAGATTCGAGAGCTCCCGCGGTGTTCCCCTGATCTTCTCGCAAGATCCCCATCGCGGCACTCTAATCGCTGTACAAAAATCACTGAAAGGCAAGTTGATAGTTTTGTTATAAATCTTATAACGGACCATGGGGTCAGTTTGAGACCGGTGAAATTCGAAATCCTGCACAACCGACACCGTTAGTTTAGCATATTGGTGAGGTTCACCAACAGTAAAATCTCCCAATCCTGCATTGGAAATTAGTGTCTGAACGTCTTGCAGGATTCCTGCATTTCGCATAAAGTCCGTGCATGGGTAATAAGAGGGGTAAACTCCCTCTTCACGATGAACTCTCATGACTTGCTGTACCTCCAACTCTTGTTGGTTCAATTGGGGCACACCTTCTTCCATTTTCTGAAATTTTTCAACAATCATTATAAAATTTGATTTCAAGGTGTGTAATTGAAGGGAACTACTATAGGAACTTGCTAGAGTACTACACATGCATCAAAACTAATTTCTACCACTTAGAACAAGCATGCAAGCTCACTAAACATGTTATCTACAGCAGCAAAATATTCAAGATATACTCAACCAAATGAAATTCTAATTGGACAATCAAAGGAGTCACATACCAAGGAGTAAATGTGCCAAATTTCAGACAAAAATCTGGGCTGAGCAAGGAGATCGAAAAATCACGAGTTCTTGAGCAGAAACACGAGTGAGAGAAACTTGGTACGAGCTTTTTCGGGAGAGAGAAGGTGCTGGGAGGAAGAGATGGTGTAGTGGGGCAAGGGGTGGCCCACACCACAAGGTGGCGCGGCCCCCTTGTCGGCCGCGCCGGCCTATGGTGTGGCACCCCCGGTGCCCCACAGGTCATCTTCCGGTGCTCGCGAGTGCCTCGTCGAAAAATAGGACCAACGGTGTAATTTTTGTAATTTTTAGAGAACTTCGAAAAATGCACATTTACGGGTAATAAATTAATGATTACTTGCACGGGAAAATGATTTCTAAAATCTTAAATGACTAAAGCATATTGCAAAACAAAAGTGCTACAGCAAGTAAAATAGGTGAAGGGAGAAAGAAAGAAAGAAGTGTTGTTTAGCTCTTTTATGCAATAAAATATACTTGTTAACAAGGTTGATCAAGTCTTGCTACCAAATAAATTTTATATGACATAAGAAGAAATAAACCTCAAATCAATCATGTTACCTTATATTGAATTGATATGGATCCAATCACAAGAGTTTGATATTCTTCTTTAGGCTCATATATAGGACAATCAATGGATCCCACTTTGATAGTTTTCACATTAAAATTTGTATTAACTCCACATACTTTATCAATCCTCTTGGGAAAATAGACAGTGTGTTCCTTATCATCAACATTGAAAGTAACCATGCCTTTATTACAATCAATAACAGCCCTGCGGTATTAAGAAAGGGTCTTCCAAGAATAATGGACATATTATCATCTTCGAGGCATTTCCAACACAACAAAATCGAGTTAATATCAAGCAATGTTGAGTAACTTGAACAGGGAACATTTTCACATAAACCAACGGGAATAGCGAGTAGATTTATCGGCCATTTGCAAAGATATATCGAGTTGGTATCAATTTATCTAAATCAAGTCTCTTATAAAGAGAAAAAGGCATCACACTCACACCTGCTCCCAAATCACATAGAGCAGTTCTAACATAATTATTCTTGATGGAACAAGGAATAGTAGGTATACCTGGATCGCCCAACTTCTTGGGAATCTTACCATTGAAGGAGTAATTAGCGAGCATAGTGGAAATTTCCTCATTGGGGATTTTCCTTTTGTTAGTAACAATATCTTTCATATACTTTGAATAAGGAGGCAATTTAATAGCATCAGTCAAAGGGATTTGCAAAAATAAAGGTTTCATCCAATCACAAAATTTATTATAATGTTCCTCCTTCTTTGATTTTAATTTCTTAGCAGGAAAAGGCATTGGCTTTTGAACCCAAGGTTCTCTTTCATTACCATGTTTCTCAGTAATAAAATCTTCTTTAGTATACTTTTTATTTTTAGCAGGCTTTTCTGGTTCTTTTTTAATTTCTTCTTTATCAGGAGTATCATTCTTATCGTTATCTTCCTCATGTTTATTACCACTTTCAGTTTCAGCATCAGAAATAGAAATACTATTAGGATCATTAACAGGTTCAGAGGATTCTACAACATTCTTATGTTTCTTTTTCTTTTTCTTAGATGGAGCACTAGTTTTAATTAGTTGAGAATCTTGTTCAACTCTTTTGGGATGCCCTTCGGGATATAGAGGATCCTGGGTAGAAACACCGATACGTCTCCAACGTATCGATAATTTCTTATGTTCCATGCTACTTTATTGATGATACCTACATGTTTTATGCACATTATATGTCATATTTATGCATTTTACGGAACTAACCTATTAACAAGATGCCGAAGAGCCGATTCTTTGTTTTTGCTGTTTTTGGTTTCAGAAATCCTAGTAAAGAAATATTCTCGGAATTGGACGAAACTTTCGCCCGGGGTCCTATTTTTGCACGAAGCTTCCGGAAGACCGAAGACCTAACGAAGTGGGGCCACGAGGTGGCCGGGAGGGAGGCCGGCGCGGCCCGAGGCCACGGCCGCGCCGACCTAGCCCCTGGGCCCCTCGTGTGGCCCCACGCGTTGACCTTCCGCCTACTTAAAGCTCCCGTCGCGAAACCCCCAGTACCGAGAGCCACGATACGGAAAACCTTACAGAGACGCCGCCGCCGCGAATCCCATCTCGGGGGATTACGGAGATCGCCTCCGGCACCCTGCCGGAGAGGGGATTCATCTCCCGGAGGACTCTTCATCGCCATGATCGCCTCCGGAGTGATGAGTGAGTAGTTCACCCCTGGACCATGGGTCCATAGCGAGTAGCTAGATGGTCGTCTTCTCCTTGTTGTGCTTCATTGTTAGATCTTGTGAGCTGCTTAACATGATCAAGATCATCTATATGTAATTCTATATGTTGTGTTTGTCGGGATCCGATGGATAGAGAGTACTATGATTATGGTGATTATCAATCTATTGTTCATGTGTTGTTTATGATCTTGCATGCTCTCCGTTATTAGTAGAGGCTCTGGCCAAGTTTTTACTCTTAACTCCAAGAGGGAGTAATTATGCTCGATAGTGGGTTCATGCCTTCATTGATACCGGGACGATGTGACGGAAAGTTCTAAGGTTGTGATGTCTTGTTGCCACTAGGGATAAAACATTGATGCTATGTCTAAGGATGTAGTTATTGATTACATTACGCACAATACTTAATGCAATTGTCCGTTTGCTTTGCAACTTAATACTTGGAGGGGTTCGGACGATAACTCTGAAGGTGGACTTTTTAGGCATAGATGCAGTTGGATGGCGGTCTATGTTCTTTGTCGTAATGCCCGAATTAAATCTCACTATATTTACCATGTCATGTATATGCATTGTTATGCCTTTCTCTATTTGTCAATTGCCCGACTGTAATTTGTTCACCCAACATGCTTTTATCTTATGGGAGAGACACCTCTAGTGAACTGTGGACCCCGGTCCTATTCTTTACATAGCATACATTCTACTTGTTTTACTTGTTTTCTTTGCAAACATCTTCCACTCGATACGTTTAATCCTTTGTTACGGCAAGCCGGTGAGATTGACAACCTCACTTTGTTTCGTTGGGGCAAAGTACTTTGGTTGTGTTGTGCGGGTTCCTAGTTGGCGCCGGAATCCCTGGTGTTGCGCCGCATCACATTTCGCGACCATCAACCTTCAACGTGCTTCTTGGCTCCCTCTTGGTTCGATTAAACCTTGGTTTCATACTGAGGAAAACTTGCCACTTGTGCGCATCATACCTTCCTCTTGGGGTTCCCAACGGACGTGTACATCTACGCGCATCAAGCACTTTTACGGCGCCGTTGCCGGGGAGATCAAGACACGCTGCAAGGGGAGTCTCCACTTCTCAATCTCTTTACTTTGTTTTTGTCTTGCTTTATTTTATTTACTACTTTGTTTGCTGCACTAAAACAAAACACAAAAAAATTAGTTGCTAGTTTTACTTTATTTACTGTCTTGCTCTCTATATCGAAAACACAAAAAAATTAGTTACTCGCATTTACTTTATCTAGTTTGCTTTATTTACCGTTGCTAAAATGGCCAACCACTGAAAATACTAAGTTGTGTGACTTCACAAATGCAAATAATAATGATTTCCTATGCACACCTATTGCTCCACCTGCTACTACAGCAGAATTCTTTGAAATTAAACCTGCTTTACTAAATCTAGTCATGAGAGAACAATTTTCGGGTGCTAGTTACGATGATCTTGCTGCCCATCTCAATAATTTTGTTGAACTTTGTGAAATGCAAAAGTATAAAGATGTAGATGGTGATATTATTAAATTGAAAGTGTTTCCTTTCTCATTAAGAGGAAGAGCTAAAGATTGGTTGCTATCTTTGCCTAAGAATAGTATTGATTCATGGACTAAATGCAAGGATGCTTTTATTAGTAGATATTATCCTCCCGCTAAAATTATTTCTTTGAGAAGTAGCATAATGAATTTTAAACAATTAGATACTGAACATGTTGCTCAAGCTTGGGAGAGAATGAAAACTTTGGTAAAGAATTGCCCAACCCATGGACTGACTACTTGGATGATCATCCAAACCTTCTATGCAGGACTAAATTTTTCTTCACGGAATTTATTGGATTCAGCTGCTGGAGGTACTTTTATGTCCATCACATTGGGGGCGGCTACAAAACTTCTTGATGATATGATGATAAATTACTCTGAATGGCACACGGAAAGAGCTCCACAAGGTAAGAAGGTAAATTCTGTTGAAGAAACCTCTTCCTTGAGTGATAAGATTGATGTGATTATGTCTATGCTTGTGAATGGTAGATCTAATGTTGATCCAAATAATGTTCCTTTAGCTTCATTGGTTGCTCAAGAAGAAAATGTTGATGTGAATTTCATTAAAAATAATAATTTCAACAACAATGCTTATAGGAACAACTGCGGTAATAACTATAGGCCATATCCTTACGCTAATGGTAATGGTTATGGTAATTCTTATGGGAATTCTTACAACAATAATAGAAGTGTACCCTCTGGTCTTGAAGCCATGCTTAAAGAATTTATTAGTACACAAAGCTGCTTTTAACAAATACTGTTGAGGAAAAGCTTGATAAAATTGATACTATCGCTTCTAGAGTTGATAGGCTTGCCTCCGATGTTAATCTTTTAAAGTTGAAAGTTATGCCTAATAATGATCTTGATAATAAGATTACTACTACAGCAAATGCCATCCAAGTTAGAATTAATGAGAATATAAGATTAATGGCTGAGTTGCGTGCTAGGTGGGATAGAGAAGAAAATGAAAAACTAGCTAAAGACAATAATGTTAAAGTTTGGACTATTACCACCACTAGTAATGCTAATTCTTCACATGTTGCTGCACCTCCTACTATCAATGGTAAAATAATTGGTGTTGGCAATGTTTCTACTCCTAGTGCAAAGCGTACAAAACTACCTGAAATTGCTAAAACTGCTGAAACTGCTTGTGATAAAACTGCTGAAATTTTTCCAACCTTGGGAACAATGATCCCATTGCTGTAGCTCATAATGATTTAGATTTTGATGATTGCCACATCTCTGAAGTTATAAAGTTCTTGCAAAAACTTGCTAAAAGCCCTAATGCTAGTGCTATAAATTTAGCCTTTACAAAACATATTACAAATGCTCTCATAAAAGCTAGAGAAGAGAAACTAAAACTTGAAACTTCTATTCCTAGAAAGTTAGAAGATGGTTGGGAGCCCATCATTAAAATGAAATTCAATGACTTTGAATGTAATGCCTTATGTGATCTTGGTGCAAGTATTTCTGTTATGCCTAAAAAGATTTATGATATGCTTGACTTGCCACCATTAAAGAATTGTTATTTGGATGTTAATCTCGCCGATAATGTTAAAAAGAAACCTTTGGGGAGGATTGATAATGTGCATATTACGGTTAACAATAACCTTGTCCCCGTTGATTTTGTTGTCTTGGATATCGAATGCAATGCATCTTGTCCAATTGTGTTGGGAAGACCTTTTCTTGAACTTGTTGGTGCTTGTTATTGATATGAGGGAAGGTAATATTAAATATCAATTTCCTCTCAAGAAAGGTATGGAACACTTCCCTAGAAAGAGAATGAAGTTGCCTTTTGATTCTATTATTAGAACAAGCTATGATGTTGATGCTTCTACTCTCGATGTTACTTGATTTGCACTTTACGCGCCTAGGCTGAAGGCGTTAAAAAAAGCGCTTATGGGAGACAACCCATGTTTTTACCTACAGCAATTTTTTGTTTTATTGAGTCTTGGAAGTTGTTTACTACTGTAGCAACCTCTCCTTATCAAGTTTTTGTGCCAAGTAAAGTTTCTATGTCAAAGTTGATGTTATATTTGGGATCGCTGCGCAGAAACAGCATTGCTGTCTGTCACGAATCTGGGCATAATTCTCTGTAGAAAATTCGAAAAAATCTGCCAATTTACGAGCGTGATCCTCAGATATGTACGCAACTTTCATTAGTTTTGAGTTTTTCCATTTGAGCAAGTCTGGTGCCATTTATAAATTCGTCTTTACGGACTGTTCTGTTTTTGACAGATTCTGCCTTTTATTTCGCATTGCCTCTTTTGCTATGTTGGATTTATTTCTTTGATCCATTAATGTCCAGTAGCATTATGCAATGTCCAGAAGTGAAAATAATGATTGTGTCACCTCTGAATGAGTGAATTATTAATGATGCACTAACCCTCTAATGAGTTTGCTTGAAGTTTGGTGTGAAGGAAGTTTTCAAGGGTCAAGAGAGGAGAATGATATACTAAGATCAAGAGGAGTGAAAGCTCTAAGCTTGGGGATGCCCCCGTGGTTCATCCCTGCATATTTCAAGAAGACTCAAGCGTCTAAGCTTGGGGATGCCCAAGGCATCCCCTTCTTCATCGACAACATCATCAGGTTCCTCCCCTGAAACTATATTTTTATTCGGTCACATCCGGTGTTCTTTACTTGGAGCGTCGGTTTGTTTTCGTTTTTGTTTTTGTTTGAATAAGATGGATCCTAGCATTCACTTTGTGGGAGAGAGACACGCTCCGCTGTTGCATATGGACACATGTGTCCTTAGGCTTTACTCATAATGTTCAAGGCGAAGTTTCTTCTTCGTTAATTTGTTATATGGTTGGAATTGGAAAATGCTACATGTAGTAATTCTAAAAATGTCTTGGATAATGTGATACTTGGCAATTGTTGTGCTCATGTTTAAGCTCTTGCATCATATGCTTTGCACCCATTAATGAAGAAATACATAGAGCTTGCTAAAATTTGATTTGCATATTTGGTTTCTCTAAGGTCTAGATAATATCTAGTATTGAGTTTTGAACAACAAGGAAGACGAGTGTAGAGTCTTATAATGTTTACAATATGTCTTTTATGTGAGTTTTGCTGCACTTGTTCATCCTTGAGTTTGCTTCAAATAACCTTGCTAGCCTAAACCTTGTATCGAGAGGGAATACTTCTCATGCATCCAAAATCCTTGAGCCAACTACTATGCCATTTGTGTCCACCATACCTACCTACTACATGGTATTTACCCGCCATTCCAAAGTAAATTGCTTGAGTGCTACCTTTAAAATTCCATCATTCACCTTTGCAATATATAGCTCATGGGACAAAATAGCCTTAAAAACTATCGTAGTATTGAATATGTACTTATGCACTTTATATTTTATTAAGTTGCTTGTTGTGCGATAACCATGTTTACGGGAACGCCATCAACTATTGTTGAATATCATGTGAGTTGCTATGCATGTCCGTCTTGTCCGAAGGTCTATCATTTTAGTGGTTGGAGCATGCAAAATTGTTAGAGAAGAACATTGGGCCGCTAACTAAAGCCATGAACCATGGTGGAAGTTTCAGTTTTGGACATATATCCTCAATCTCATATGAGAATAATAACTTTGCTACATGCTTATGCATTAAAGAGGAGTCCATTATCTCGTTGTCCATGTTGTCCCGGTATGGATGTCTAAGTTGAGAATAATCAAAAGCGAGAAATCCGAAATGCGAGCATTCTCCTTGGACCTTTGTACGGGCGGCATGGAGGTACCCCTTGTGACACTTGGTTGAAACATGGCATGCGAAGACCCGGTAGTCCAAGTTAAGTAGGACGAGGTGCGGGCACTATTAGTATACTATGCGTGAGGCTTGCAACTTGTAAGATATAATTTTCATAACTCATATGCTCTATTACTACCGTTGACAAAATTGTTTCATGTTTTCAAAATAAAAGCTCTAGCACAAATACGAGCAATCGATGCTTTCCTCTGCGAAGGACCATTCTTTTACTTTTATTGTTGAGTCGGTTTACCTATCTCCTTCCGCCTTAAGAAGCAAACACTTGTGTGAGCTGTGCATTGATTCCTACATACTTGCATATTGCACTTGTTATATTACTTTATGTTGACAATATCCATGAGATATACATGTTACAAGTTGAAAGCAACCGCTGAAACTTAATCTTCTTATGTGTTGCTTCAACACCTTTACTTTGATTTATTGCTTTACGAGTTAACTCTTATGCAAGACTTATTGATGCTTGTCTTGAAGTACTATTCATGAAAAGTCTTTGCTATATGATTCGGTTGTTTACTCATGTCATTACCTTTGCTTTGATCGCTGCATTCATTACATATGTTTACAAATAGTATGATCAAGATTATGATGGCATGTCACTTCAGAAATTATCTTTGTTATCGTTTTACCTGCTCGGGACGAGCGAGAACTAAGCTTGGGGATGTTGATACGTCTCCAACGTATCGATAATTTCTTATGTTCCATGCTACTTTATTGATGATACCTACATGTTTTATGCACATTATATGTCATATTTATGCATTTTACGGAACTAACCTATTAACAAGATGCCGAAGAGCCGATTCTTTGTTTTCTGCTGTTTTTGGTTTCAGAAATCCTAGTAAAGAAATATTCTCGGAATTGGACGAAACTTTCGCCCAGGGTCCTATTTTTGCACGAAGCTTCCAGAAGACCGAAGACCTAACGAAGTGGGGCCACGAGGTGGCCAGGAGGGAGGCCGGCGCGGCCCAGGCCCTGGCCGCGCCGACCTAGCCCCTGGGCCCCTCGTGTGGCCCCACGCGTTGACCTTCCGCCTACTTAAAGCTCCCGTCGCGAAACCCCCAGTACCGAGAGCCACGATACGGAAAACCTTACAGAGACGCCGCCGCCGCGAATCCCATCTCGGGGGATTACGGAGATCGCCTCCGGCACCTCGCCGGAGAGGGGATTCATCTCCCGGAGGACTCTTCATCGCCATGATCGCCTCCGGAGTGATGAGTGAGTAGTTCACCCCTGGACCATGGGTCCATAGCAGTAGCTAGATGGTCGTCTTCTCCTTGTTGTGCTTCATTGTTAGATCTTGTGAGCTGCTTAACATGATCAAGATCATCTATATGTAATTCTATATGTTGTGTTTGTCGGGATCCGATGGATAGAGAGTACTATGATTATGGTGATTATCAATCTATTGTTCATGTGTTGTTTATGATCTTGCATGCTCTCCGTTATTAGTAGAGGCTCGGCCAAGTTTTTACTCTTAACTCCAAGAGGGAGTAATTATGCTCGATAGTGGGTTCATGCCTTCATTGATACACGGGACGGTGACGGAAAGTTCTAAGGTTGTGATGTGCTTGTTGCCACTAGGGATAAAACATTGATGCTATGTCTAAGGATGTAGTTATTGATTACATTACGCACAATACTTAATGCAATTGTCCGTTGCTTTGCAACTTAATGCTTGGAGGGGTTCGGACGATAACTTTGAAGGTGGACTTTTTAGGCATAGATGCGGTTGGATGGCGGTCTATGTTCTTTGTCGTAATGCCCGAATTAAATCTCACTATATTTACCATGTCATGTATATGCATTGTTATGCCTTTCTCTATTTGTCAATTGCCCGATTGTAATTTGTTCACCCAACATGCTTTTATCTTATGGGAGAGACACCTCTAGTGAGCTGTGGACCCCGGTCCTATTCTTTACATAGCATACATTCTACTTGTTTTACTTGTTTTCTTTGCAAACATCTTCCACTCGATACGTTTAATCCTTTGTTACGGCAAGCCGGTGAGATTGACAACCTCATCTGTTTCGTTGGGGCAAAGTACTTTGGTTGTGTTGTGCGGGTTCCTAGTTGGCGCCGGAATCCCTGGTGTTGCGCCGCATCACATTTCGCGACCATCAACCTTCAACGTGCTTCTTGGCTCCTACTGGTTCGATTAAACCTTGGTTTCATACTGAGGGAAAACTTGCCACTGTGCGCATCATACCTTCCTCTTGGGGTTCCCAACGGACGTGTACATCTACGCGCATCAAACACCACCTCTAGTTGTTACCTCATAAGCATGTTTTTCTTTAGAATTATTTCCCAACAAGTCATTTTGCACTTTAGTAAGTTGATCAATTTGAGTTTGAACCATTTGAAAATGTTTAACAAGTATCTTAACATCATTGGAGGTTCTCTCCACAATACCATGCAATTCACTAATAGCTCGAGAATTTTCCATTAAATGATTCTCTACTCTCATATTAAAGTTTTCTTGCTTAACAATATAATTATCAAATTCATCTAAGCATTGAGCAGGAGATTTTGAATACGGAATATCTTCCCTAGTAAAGTGTTGAAGCGAGTGTACCTCAATCATGGATGAAGGGGGAATTGTCTCACATATATCTTCTATAGGAGGTAAATTCTTCACATCTTCGAGGTTTAATACCCTTCTCTTTAAGAGACTTCTTGGCTTCCCTCATATCTTCATCATTCAATTTAATCATACCCCTCTTCTTCACTATCGGTGTCGGGGTTGGTTCAGGTGTAGACCAATCATCATGATTCCGGCCTATTTTAGCCAATAATTCTTCGGCGTCTTACGGAGTTCTTTTCCTGAAAACACAACCAGCACAACTATCCAGGTATGCCCTAGACTCAATAGTTAGTCCACTATAAAATATATCAAGTAAATCATGCTTTTCCAAATCATGGTCGAGCTGAGCTCTAATAAGAGAACAAAATCTAGCCCAAGCCTCAGGCAATTTCTCTCCATCTTCCTGGTCAAAATTATAAATTCTCTGCAAAGCAGCATGTTGAGCACTAGCAGGAAAGTATTTTTGAAAGAAAACATCACGCAAGTCAATTGGACTTTTAATAGAACCAGGAGGCAAATTATTATACCAAGTTTTAGCATCATCCTTTAATGAGAAAGGAAAAATTTTAGCGACAAAATAAGTACGCATCTTGACATCATCAGAAAACACGCCACTAAGAGTAGATAACTCAGTCAAGTGTTCAACAGCACTTTCTTTTTCAGTACCACAAAAGGGTGTTTTCTCAACAATAGCTATATGAGATAGATCAAGAGAAAAATCATAATCTTTATCCCTAATATTTATAGGAGACGTGGCAAATTTAGGATCAGGAGACGGTTTATATCTAACAGCATGTTCTGCAAGCAACTTTTTAATTTTTCTTGCATCAGTAGTAGCATTGCATTTTTCAATAAAATCATCATGAAGCTCTACATAATCTTCATCAAGATCATCACTAGAATATTCAACAGACTCAGGTGAATTAACAGGTGTAGCAGCATTTTCATTAGGAGTTTCAGTATTTTCAATTTGTCTAGACTTAGCAATTGTAGCATCTAGAAAAGATCCCAATGAACCACTACCATCAAGCACAGCAGAAACATTATCAATATTATGATAATTTTCAGATTCAGCAGAAGTACCAGCATGCGAAGCATGTGGCGGTGAAACAAGTTTACTTATCACAGATGGTGAATCAAGAGCAGCAGAGGTACTAAGAGTTGTACCTTTTCTTGTAGTGGATGGTAATATGGCGATCTTAGTATCGCGAGGTTTACCCATGATGGAGAATTTGCAGCGAACAATATCAATCCAAGTGAACTTCCAAATAAAGCTATGCTCCCCGGCAACGGCGCCGGAAAATAGTCTTGATGACCCACAAGTATAGGGGATCGCAACGGTCTTCGAGGGAAGTATTACCCAATTTATTGATTCGACACAAGGGGAGACAAAGAATACTTGTAAGCCTTAACAGCGGAGTTGTCAATTCAGCTGCACTGGAAACGGACTTGCTCGCAAGAGTTTATCGGTAGTAACAGTTTTATGGCGGTGGAAATAGCGAAATAACGACGGCGACGAAATAAAGATAGCGAGTAGTGATTATAGTAAACGAGCGAGGATTAAAATACCGTAGGCACGGGGACGGATTTAACGGGCGTTGCATGGATGAGAGAAACTCATGTAACGATCAAAGCGAGGGCATTTGCGGATAATAATAAAACGGTATCCAAGTACTAATCAATCAATAGGCATGTGTTCCATATTTAGTCGTACGTGCTCGCGATGAGAAACTTGCACAACATCTTTCGTCCTACCAGCCGGTGGCAGCCGGGCCTCTAGGGAAACTACTTGGATATTAAGGTACTCCTTTTAATAGAGTACCGGAGCAAAGCATTAACACTCCGTGAACACATGTGATCCTCACATCACTACCATCCCCTCCGGTTGTCCCGATTTCGTCACTTCGGGGCCATTGGTTCCGGACAGCGACATGTGTATACAACTTGCAGGTAAGATCATAAACAACGAATATCTTCATGAATCAATAACATGTTCAGATCTGAGATCATGGCACTCGGGCCCTAGTGACAAGCATTAAGCATAACAAGTTGCAACAATATCGTAAAAGTGACATCTACGGATACTAGGCACTATGCCCTAACAATCTTATGACTATTACATGACCAATCTCATCCAATCCCTACCATCCCCTTCAGCCTACGGCGGGGGAATTACTCACACATGGATGGGGGAAACATGGCTGAGTCGATGGAGAGGCGTTGGCGGTGATGGCGGTGAAGATCTCCTCCAATTCCCCGTCCGGCGGAGTGCCGAACGGAGACTTCGGCTCCCGCGACGGAGTTTCGCGATGTGGCGGCTCTCCGGAGGGTTTACGGCGACTTCGACTTCTCTCCGTGCGTTTTCGGGTCGAAACCAATAAGTAGTCCGAAGGGGGCGTCGGAGGCCGGCCGAGGGGCCACACCACATGGCCGCGCGGGCCCCCCGGGCCGCGCCGCCATGTGGTGTGGGGCCCTCGGGCCTCCACCTCCTTTGCCCTTACGGCTCCGTCAATATTTTGGTAAAATAGGGCCTTCGCAAGAATTCCGAGGATTTTCCCGAAAGTTGGATTTACGCACAAAAACGAGACACCGAGAGCGATTCTGCTGAAAACAGCGTTAGTCCGTGTTAGTTGTATCCAAAATACACAAATTAGAGGCAAAACAATAGCAAAAGTGTTCGGGAAAGTAGATACGTTTTGGACGTATCAGGCGTCGATGACGAACCCGACGGTACAAGCCATCCCGGAGTCCATGGCGTGGCTCAGTCGACGCGCCTGGCCACGTAGATCACCCTGGAGGAGCAGAGCATCAAGGGGAGCCAAGTCAAGGAAGAATTTCGGCGTTCCCTTTCACCCAGGTTCGCCGGAAAACATCCGATTGTCGTCATCTCCGACCATCTCAAGCTACACCGACGATCTCATCAGCTTCCTGGTGAGTTGGCGCGTCTGTAGGACCAGCTCTCGCTTCCTAGATCTCATCCTAGCTTCATTTGGCGTTTTGGCCGAGCTGCGCCGCCGCAGACGATTTCACCGGAGTAGCTCCGGCGACCTTTAGGTGGTGGCGTTCATGCTCGTTTGCTCAGCATCGTGTACTGGTTCAAACGCAACAGGTTAGGAAGTCTCTGGGGGTCTCTAGCCGTCGTTCTGTTGCTCGCCGGAGCATCGCCGGCGTTCTCTCCGGCGAGAGCGACGTGTCCATCGTCACCCCAGTTCTGTTGACTGGTCGTTGCCCGCGTGGCAATGGACCCAGTCAACGGCCCCACCAGTCAGTGTCTCGGGCTAGGTAGCGAATCGGTATATTTCGTATTTTAGTTTTTATTCAAAATCCAAGAAATAACTGAAACTTTGCAAAATCATATAAAATTCATTTTAACTCAGAAAAATATGAGTAATATATCAAAATTCTCACAAAAATAAACTCTATTCAAATAAAATCTAAAACAAAAATGTGTGTCAAAATAAAAATTCATTTATTTTTAACTTCTTTAATTATGCCTTTTCATTTATTTAAACTGCAAATTGAATTCAATAAATAATTAAGTTCCAAACTTAAATTTTAACTATTCAGTAACTAAGTAAAATGTTAAGATTAATTTTATTTACCATATTTGCATTAACTTAATTATTAGTGGTAATTCATAAACCCTAATTTGCAAATTACCATTTACCATTTTCTTTAAATAAAATAAAGCAAGAAAATTCTAAAAGTTAATGTTATTTTGGTAATTCAAAACTTGTATATTTAAACATATTTAATTCTCAAGTTAATTAGTTAAATCTTAATAACATTTATAAAACCCTATTTTCTAATTAAACCCTAACTAGTAATTATTTTTAATTCTTAAACCCTCTAAAAATTGCTAGCATGTTAAAACTATTAATAACTTTATTTCAAGTGCTTAATCACATTAATTCTAGTACCAAGTATTACTTTAAGAATTGGATCATAATTTAGAAACCTTAGTTTTATTCTAAGTTAGAAACTGGATTCCATTATTTTATGTGTTCATCCTAAATAGTTGCAATCCTAAAACCCTAGGGGTTTAGCTCATGTTATCATATAAGCTTCATCCATACCTATAGAACCCTAGTAAGAAACAAATGAATGCATGCTTATGATCCACTAGCATAAAACAAGTCACATGAGATTATCATTTCATGTTCCTATTCTTAATTAAAACCTATATGAATAACTAGTATCACCTAGGTATAAACCCTAACTTGCTAATTGGATTAGTACCATTGATCACCACTCCTATATACCATACCATTAGGATCAATCTCAACCATCAAAACCTATTAGAACTATAATGATGAACCCTAGTATCAACCTTGTGTAGTAATTCACATTACATGCTCCTATCCAACTAAACCCTATTAAAGAAATGATAAACCATTTAGTTTAGAAGCAATTAAAGATCACTTAATGAAGCGAGTTGTGAAACCATAGTAAACCTTAATAGCTAATTTATAGAACCATCTTGACCATCATCTTTTGATATGATGCTTAGAAGAAACCATAGCAATAAACCTACCAATACTTGCTATATAGAAACCCATTCCAAGTTAAGAACCAACTAGTTCCTATTAGTGAAATGAAATGAACCCAATAGTAAACCCTAGAGTTACATAGCTCCTATGTATAGTAGTTCATATCCTTATTTAACCTGTTCTTCAAAAGTTATTCTTTTGAAGTACAGATGTCAATCAAACCTTAGAAGCCCTAATCCTTCTTTGAAATACTAAATATTTCTTAAACAACATGTTCTTCAAAAGTTATTCTTTTGAAGTATAATAGAAGTAATCATCAACCATGTTCTGTAGAACTTAAAATTGACAACTGTTCTTTACATATTATTCCACCACTATGCTTTATGTGTAAGATTGTTATGATGTCTTATATCACTTGGATAGGATGTTAATATAACCAAACCTTAATAAGAACCTTGTTTGAGAACCATTCTAAAAGTACAACCAACCCTAAAGAAATCTTTATAACTCATACATCCTAAATCATCGAGGTTAAGTACGCTCGGGACGATTGCATCTCATACTATGCATTATAGCATTTTTGCCAGTTCTTTAAACATTGTCCTTACCGGGACAATGATGGTATTTCAGAATTTGGAGTTCTCACGCATCGAAGCTTTTGCTCGCATAATCTTGCAGATCAAGAAAGGCAAGTTCATCGCTTGCTCATGTCATTTGATTATGTTTATCAAATTATATGCAAAGTACTATACTTATCACTCCTCGCATTGAAAAGCAAAATATTATTTTACAATTATGAATATGACTATGTGGTGGGCAATGGAACCATGGTATGTGTTGATTGGTGGAGGTTCCATTGCACGGGTACTATTCATCTAGGACTAAGTACCAATGCCGTCCGGTGATTCTAGCGCCGTACATATCGCGTTAACCATAAGATCTATAATGGCTCTGGGAAGTCAGCTGTATCTTTTCTCTCCTGCACGCCAACGGACTTGATAGAGCCTGGCGGGGTGTTGGAGATAACACTGCCGTAGGTTGGGAAATCCTTTAAAATCCCCATCCGGACGTTTGGATGAGAGGCTCTACCGTCTATGAGGGATTGTCCATAGTACACCGGGGGTAAAGCCGTATGATCGGGAGATGTCTACCGGGGTGTACGGATGGACAAAAGGGTGGGTTTGCGGGGTCGCGGAGAAGGCGATGATTGGCTTGGATCTTACACCTGGCCCCACACCAAGGAAGTGTGGACGAGCATGCATCTCGGAAAGGTATCAAGGATAAGTTCTCTTATGGGAAAAGTAACGCACCTCTGCGGAGGATACTGAATTGTGATCTGTCACTCCCTGTTCCGGGAAGGGAACCGCGAACGCGGCAGAAAGGAACTCCATGAAGTTCTAGTCAACCTGTGAAGACCGACGGGCATGGTTTTCGGAATAAAATAAACCTTTTGAAGAAATGTTTAAGAAAACTTGCATTCGCCTATGACTTTCCGGTCCGTGGCTGTAGCTAGTGCATGATACACCTATTTCCCTAATATGAACTTGCTGAGTACGCTCGTACTCATCCCACTCTTAAATCCCCTGCTTAGCTATGGAGGCACCGAAGGATAAACTACCGTGGAATTCGAAGACAAAGGAGTCAACTGCAACAAGATGAAGAATCCAAGCAAAGAAGTCAATGATGTCAACTGCAGCAGCAACTAAAGTGGAAACTTAGACTAGTAATAGAAGGGAGCCTTTCCCTGATCTTAGCACCTAAGTAGCTAGAATTCTATAGCAAGCCTAGTATCTCTGGAGATAGTGATAGCAATAAGTTAGTTTACGAGTCGTTCTTCTGGAGCTTTATTTGAAGTTTTACCTCACTGTAAAGTAGGAGGCTGTGTTGGTCTTCTGTAAACAACTTGTGTATCCTTCTATAGACATACCTTGGACTCGCATATGTTTCTGTTGTACCACTCTGAGGGATGTAATATGAGTGGAACGGTGTTTCACTTGTGTTATGTCAACGACTTGTGTACTACACCATGCAGTGGTACGCGGGGTCACCACATGGAGGAACCGAACTAAACCAACAAAAATTCATAGTCAACTCATTAAAACCCAAACCAAAGAAGCCCACGTGTAAAAACCTAAACTAATACACATGTGAGTGAGTTACAATTAATCAACTTATACACAACATTTCTACTTATGTACAACTTGGTATGACATTTTTTTTATTAACATAGGATTCATTTTATTATGTAAGGGTATATCCTGCATAATAAAAACCTAAATTAATAATGTAAATGTGTTGTCAAATATAAAGGTACCTTATTTTGTTATACAAGTTCACATTTATCACTATAAATAATTTTATTATGATAATTGTACTATATTTTCTCACAAAAACTATTTTTTATTTTTTTTGGAGAATATATTACATTGAATTTCACCATAAATATAATGAAAAGTATTTATAATTAGCATCCTCAACATATGACCCTTGCCTATGTTGGAAGAGTGATCAGAAGAATAACAAATAGATTAATAGAAGTTTCCAGAGTAAAATAAAAATGAAGTCATAGTAAACATATATTAACCAATTCACGAAGATATATATATATATCTTTTGAAAAATTCTTTGTAGAAGAAAATCCATATCTAATTGCTAAGTTTTCTAAGAACCGTCACTTTTACGGGCCTTCCTTTGTGAGTTGGTTAACTTGGTGAAAGATAATCCACATCCTATTCTCGTAGGAGGGGGTTTAAACTTGCTAAGATTTCCACATGAGAAGAGTAAAGGTAGATTTGATTTTATTCGAAAATGGGCACTTTATTACTTAAAGCAATAGACCCGGCCTCTGCATATCTAAGATGCACACAGCCGCACAATTATCTGTTACAAAACCACACGGATGTACGAAAAAGACAACAATGTTAAAGAAATGATAAAAGACTAGCTAGGTGGATCCAACCGAAGATCACGCTGCCACCCACGTTGGGAAAAAATATCCCTCGCCGTGTCCTCCAATCGTGAAGATACCTTCATAAAGAGGTCTCGATGCTCCACCCGCTGCAATGGCACCCAAGAGCGGAGTGTAGCTGTGCACCGGTAAATGACCTGCATAAAGGAGGAAAAAATATTATTGAAAATCTTATCATTTCTACATAGCCACAACGACCAAACAATTGCAATCGCTCCCATCCTAATAAGATGTTTAAACCTTACATCCACACCATTGAGCCAGTTGCCAAATATATTGGCAACATTACAAGGTGGGTATAGGGTAGACCCTATTTGAACGGCTGACCATATAGACCTATCAAACTTACATTGAAAGAACAAGTGTTTGATAGTCTCATCATGATGACAGAAAACACACTTTTTTTACTTCCATGCCAATTGCGTTTAGCAAGATTATCTTTAGTCAGAATAACCCCACGACGAAGATACCATGCAAAAACTTTTGTTTTAAGTGGTATCCTCATCTTCCAAATTTTTGAGTTATTATCGACCGGAATATCAGGCTGGATAAGAGCATTGTACATGAAGGCTACTGAGAATGAACCATTCCCGGTAAGATTCTAGCGAAACAGATCCGTTCCCTCGTCAATTGAACTAGCTCAAGACGCTGTAACAATTCGTGTCATGAGGTTTGTCTGGGACTGAAGAGGCTTCTTCTAAACGCCACATTTGGTGGAAAAATTTCCATCACCTTAGCGATCCTCCCAGAAACGAATTTCTGATCCATCCTTAATAGAGAAAGATCCATATGGAAAGAAATACTTCTTTGTGTCCATAAGACCAGCGGAAAATGAGAATCTCCCGGTTTCCAAAGAACCTGGGATAGAGCTTTGGAGACAATATACTTTCTCTTGAGGAGTGTTTGCTAGATACCCTCTTCGGTAAGTAGCTTGGATAACCATTTACCGAGTGCCCTATTCTTGATCTGGAGGTCTTGTATACCAAGTCCCCCATGATCTTTAGGTCGGCAAAGAACACTCCACTTAGTCAGTCGATATTTACGCTTCTCACTATCCCCTTGCCAAAAGAATCTTGATCGGAAATAATCTAATATTTTTAAGACTCCTCTATGAAGTTGGAAGAAAGATATCATATATAGTACCATATTACTGAGTACCGCATTTATGAGCAGAAACTCAATTCGGCTCCCGGGTGCGTATGATCCCTCTACCATAAAAGCATATTTCCAAGTATTAAAAAATTTGACAAAAAATTTATGAATGAGTACTAATCTTCCTCCCAAGGTAGATTTGATAGTTAAGAATTAAGAAAAGTCTAAATGATTGGGAGGTAGTTCACTTGCGCGAACTGACTTTCTAAGCCGAGATACGGGAAACTAGACCGTCTACTCATAGACACATATTGGGAATCTAAATTTCCACTGGTCACGGTATGGACCCTAGCACGCACAAAGACATTGTTAGATCATGCTCCTATATTGTTAACCACGAGAATACCTAGACCACAGTGTAAATGCATGCTCGGTCAATGAACATGTCTTGGATAGTTTAATCATTGTTAATTTGAAGACTCGCCGAATTAGTTTATTGGACGCACTCTTTTCAGATGTGCTCATTAGGCATGGGCCTGAGCCTGTGCAGGCAGTGCGGCCGCACATGCCCCCCATTGCTTGGGGCCCCATTCAGATGAAGGCCAGGTACATAGAGCGAAGCTTAGCTTTCACCGATTTGACCGAGAATGAACAGAATCGACACCATCTCATTCACCCCTCCTTCTCTTCTTAGCCTCCTCATTCTCTGTCCCCAATATCAAATCACGCCTCCTCAATCTGGACGGAATTAATGGATGTAGCGATCTCGATTTTCTGATTTCCATCAACTTCCTCCTCAGCGATGAGTAGAATCCTCTTCCTATACATCTGCCTTAGGTTTCCTTACTCTTGTTCATACCATCTGCCCCCCTTAACAGATTCGGTCCTGTTTACGGAAGGTTTGAGAGAGAATAAAGTGGAAGAAGGAGGGTAGGAGATCGGTGGCAGGTCGTCCAAGCAAAGGCTCGTGCTCGGTGCCCGACGCCTGGCGGCAAAGGGATTCCAACCGACAGTAACAACGAGCAGGAAATATGAAGAAAAAAATAACACTATAGGGCTCCTTTTTTTGCCATGCACCGTAGCGATCTCGATTTTCTTATTTCCATCAACTTCCTCCTCAATCTGCAACGAGAGTAGAATCATCTTCATATTCATATGCCTTAGGTTTCCTTATTCTTGTTCATACCATCTGTCCCCCTTAATCGATTCGGTCTTGTTTACGGAAGGTTTGGGAGAGAGTAAAGTGTAAGAAGGAGGGTACGAGATTGGTGGCAGGCCGTCCAAGCAAAGGCCAACGCTCGGCGCCCGACGCCTGACGGCAAAGGGATTCTTGTCGACAGTAACAACGAGCAGGAAATATGAAGAATAAAAACACCACTATAGGGCTCCTTTTTTTGCCATGCACCTGGGCCCAAACATGTCCAGGGCCGGTCCCGATGCTCATAGAGATCGTGTGTGTTTATAGGGGTGAAGGTATGCTCATAATTATGAACGTCTACATCGCTGTTGTGTTAAAAAAGTTAGAAAAAAATGGGGAGCTTCCTTCTTTTCGGCCTTGCAATGTTGGGACTTTATAGCAGCACCAGCTTATTAGGTACCCATGTTTAGAACTTTGAACGAAATATGAGGTCGATAGTTTGTTTTCTAGGCTGATCGATCCAATTGCTCGGACGGCCCATTTGGCAACTGGGCCTCGGAAGGAAGCAGCCCGCACGTGCGGTGTGCGTGAGATATTCCAGCACGCTCCAAGTGGAGCGCACACACCATTGGTCCGCGTCGCAATATCCACTGCTCTTCCCCGCCCGCTCTCAGCTCGCAGCCATGGCGGCGCTCTGCTCCGCCGCCTCGCCGGCCATCTCCAGGGCCGCGGCCCTCGGCCTGTCCGCGCGCGGGGCCGCGTCCCTCCTCCGCCTGCGCCTGCCCCTGCGCGGAGCCGCCTCGCGCACCTGCCACGCCGCACCGCGGACCGCTTCGCCGCTGTCGTGGCGAGGGCAGCGGCGCTTCGCCGCATCGGCCACTTCGACCACGGAGGAGGGCTCCGACGTCGATACGATGATCCCGCCCGACAACCGCATCCCCGCCACCATCATCACCGGCTTCCTCGGCTCCGGCAAGGTAAATACCATGTAGCTTCTGTGAATCTATCGAACGAGGTTGTCATGATTCATCCCAACTGTATACACGCTTTCCCGCGGCCATATTGCGGGCTTTATTGATAGATTACCACATGATTATTGTGTAGTTCCATCTTCCCTGCCCGCTCCCAGATTCCGCAGTATTGTTGTTATCGCAAATGCTTATTGAACGGGTTGCAGACTTGTAGTTACAGTCTAAGTTAGTTATAACACCACCGAGTTAGTAGTAGAATCACTGAAACCTTGAGCGTCGTTGTGCAATTGTTTTCATCTAATTTTACAGTGCAGCCCCTAATGTGCGAATCCTTATTAAGGTGGAAAGCGAGAATTCAATTCCGGTAGAAATTTCCTTTATTTTAGAACATTCCATTTCACATAGCAGATAGTAACTTTCATAGGCAGAATGTTTATATGGCCAACCCTTTGATTGATGGACGGCTAAGATCAAAATGCTCCCCTTAACTCTTAAGACATAAGTGGAAGACAAGAAAAGAGTTCTACTCATATACACACACTGCATACATACCTACGCAATGCCTTTGATCGATTAATGTTGTCTTTTATGGGTATTTAATGAGTTGTGGTAGCATGTATCCATGTCTCTGTTATACTCATGGGCTGTCTTTTGTTTATGTTCAGACAACTTTGCTTAATCACATATTGACAGCTCACCATGGAAAGCGGATCGCTGTCATTGAGAACGAGGTACGAATGTATGATCAATTTTTTTGGTGTACGCTTATTCTTGAAGTAGTGAGCAGGGTTAGCTTTTCACTCACATGCCAGTCTTCTCAATCTGAAAAATCCATCTTAATTTACTTGGTACATCAGTGAGCAATTGTTTTAAAAGCGCCATGACATCAGCTAAAGTAGGCAAGGTGAAGCTGATTTGTTGAATTGTCTGTATTGCAGTATGGTGAAGTTGACATCGATGGTTCATTAGTTGCCGCACAGACTGCTGGAGCTGAGGACATAATGATGCTGAACAATGGTTGCCTTTGCTGCACTGTGCGTGGTGATTTAGTACGAATGATTGGTGAATTGGTTGACAAGAAGAAGGGAAAGTTTGACCATCTTATCATTGAAACCACTGGTAAGCAACTGGGTAGGATTTACACTACAATCAACGAAACCTATGTGGTGTAAAAGTCTCGAGGTTAAAAGATCACCTCAAATTTCATTTGTTTTTAAAATCAATTATTGTTTGATTGCTTTATCATGTGAAGTTCTCTCACCCTCTGTCCATATGTTTCTTCAGGTTTAGCAAATCCAGCACCAATTATACAGACGTTCTATGCAGAAGATACAGTTTTTAATGATGTCAAGCTCGATGGTGTTGTTACTTTAGTAGATTCAAAGCATGCAAGGTTGCATTTGGATGAAGTAAAGCCGAAGGGCATAGTCAATGAGGCAGTTCAGCAGATTGCCTATGCTGACAGAATTATCATTAACAAGGTAATGGTTCTGTAACAAATACATGCTGGTTACTGTATATCTGTATGTCTAGAGTTACTTGCCTTTTTTATTATTTTGATCCTTACTGGTGGAAGAACTAATCCCTTGCTCTCTTGCAGACTGATCTTGTTAGCGAGCCAGAAGTTTCTTCCTTGGTTGAGCGTATAAGGGTTAGTACAGTATATGCATTTTGCTCTTTTTTTGGCATGTGGTTGTTTCTTACATCTGGTTATGTGCATGCAGAGTATCAATCGCATGGCTAATCTGAAAAGAGCTCAGTATGGCAAAGTTGATCTGGATTATGTGCTTGGAATTGGAGGCTTTGATTTGGAGAGGTTCCTTTCTTTCGTCACCCTTTTTTACCTTTCGCTTATATGGATAGGGTACCATCTTTTAGATGATTATATGCCCCTAAAGCAGTCGTACGCCTCAAAGAAAAATTAAGATAGTCATCAAGATAACGGTGTTAACTACACCACATATTGAACTTTATCTAAATTATTATTCAAGCAAACTGGAATGATACATTCTCCTGCGATTTTTACTATGGTAGATGTATTATTCAAGCAAACTGGAATGATACATTCTCCTGCGATTTTTACTATGGTAGATGTGAGCCACATGGAGCTGCTTGTAGGAATGAGAGATCTATTCTTTTTAGGTGGACGGAGCGACATGATTTGTTTAACCTTAACGAAATGACACGTTATGCTATTTGTATTAGTAATTTAGTATAGTAACTTGATATTGGGCATACTGTATATAATAGAATTGAAAGATGAAAAGATTTAGTAACACTGTGAGTTGATGGGTTACATTGCGACCTAGGGTATTGCTTTAAATGGACGATATCTAGATTTGATTTCAAATTATGTCATCAATGAATTATACATGCATTTGGACCTCCAGTTGTTTTTCTACATACAGATGGATTAATCCAATTAATTAGCTATTTGTTAAATTCAGGCATATGCTGTCTTGGATTGCTTATAAAAGCACTACTCCCTGTATTGATTCCTACCCTTGACAGATACTTGTAATTTACTCGTTTAAGAAATATGCCATCATCTTGTTTAGTTCGTTTTTTACACTCACCTAGAGATTATTCTCTATTTTCCCTTCAAATTTAGCTCTCCTTAATTTAGGAAATGTTGGCCATAAAGTAAACTGGATTTTGTTTATGTTTCAGGATTGAGAGTGCTGTTACTGAAGAGCCACATGATGAGCACGAACACGAACACAAACATGAACATGAACATGAACACGACCATGAGCATGAACATCACCATGACCACGACCACGATCATCATCATCATGATCATGGCCATAAGCATGGTGAGCATAGTATTATTGTACACCCCTAAATGTGGTTACCGTCAAATTATGAAGCTTAAAAATCAAATAAATAGCAGTGACTAAGGCAACCTGTCAGGAAAAAAAAGTGCCAAACTTGCTTCATGACTCAAATAGATGCTGGTATAGTTACAGATTATTTTGTAGACACATGTATCCATGTCTTGATCATAACTGGTCTATTGCCAGGGTGGCAGTCATTCCAAAAGGAAAATGACTCTCCAGTACATATTATTTTGTGTTGCACTCTTCTTTATGCAGTATACAGTTCTACAGTAATTGGAACCTACTGTCTATGAAAAGATTAATTCTGATAAACTAAATCTCATGTAAAGTTCTGCTTACAATAATAACCTTGTACAACGGGAGATTCAATGGCATGCTTTTGCCAAATACATAATTGGATCTTTGTACATGGCTCTGAGTTCACGAGTTCAGGAATCCTCATTGTTGATAGGGGTACATGGAACATTGTAGAGTCATCATGGTTACTTTAGCTTGGAATCAAAACCCTCTGCTTGTGGGCTGTTCAAAATTAGAAATGGATCAGGTTTAATGTATCACTCAATTGCTGTAAACTTAATATGGGATATCTAATGCCATGGTAATACTGTCATAATAGATGTGCTGGAGAACTTCCCACGAGAAGCTTTCTTAACTATGCAGACCTTAATTTTGTGACAATGTAAAAAATCATAAATACCGTATAGCTCAGTAATATGAAGAAGATGACTTAATATTGGTTGCTTCTTGTAGACCATCATGCGCACGATCACACCCATGATCCTGGTGTTTCTTCGGTAAGCATCGTTTGCGAAGGGGAGATGGATCTCGAAAAGGTCAGACCTAAATTGCCACATGCATTTATATATTTTCTCAATATGGCTAAGATAAATTGCCACATGATGGTTTTATGTATATTGGGACAATCATTCTACATGCATTTAATGCAGGCTGACATGTGGTTGGGGAACCTACTGCTGGAACGCAGTGATGACATATACCGGATGAAGGGGATACTCTCTGTCAGTGGAATGCCTCAACGCTTTGTCTTTCAGGTTCTTGTTACTCTAGCCTATAGTGTATCTTGTTCAATTTTATGTCCTGTTCTGCCATTTTCACTTGTGAATACAAATAATAATTTCTTCTAGTGACATGTTAAAGACATCTTATGAGATCATTTGTTGGTAGGTAAGGCGTCTCTCTTTTATAGAGAAAGCAGCATGTCTATTCTTTGGTGTTCCTTTTTGCTAATTCACTCTTGCTATTTTGATATTTAGTGGAACCATTGTGCTACAAAATGGCTTTCTATTTCTCTGCCTGTTAGCGTACCTATCTCTGTGCACAAGCCATCTGCTTGATCGTAATGGCTCTTGTGATCTAGACCAAGGCTTATGTTCTTGATGCTAGTGTCACTTGACAAATTTTTGACCTTTTTGAAGAATCTATGTATAAGCTTCTTCCGTGACATCTTTCAAATTAGCATAAATTAGCTGCTAGGTGTTCTGATGTCCTTTTGTTTGCGCGTGGTGTATGCATTTGGTACGACCGGACCTAACCGCATCCTTGTTTCCCAATTGTAGGGAGTGCACGACATTTTCCAGGGATCCCCCGACAGAACTTGGGAGGCAAACGAGCCACGAATCAACAAGATCGTGTTCATCGGCAGGAACCTCAAGCGTGAAGAGCTGGAGGTTGGATTCAAGGATTGCCTACTGAAGCAATGAGCGAGAGACCCCTAGACTCTTCAGTTTCTCCTACGCACGGGGTGGATCTCCAGCTTCATGATTTTGAGCTTTGCGGCTGTAGAACTTAACCTTGGAAAGTCGAAACTGATATTTTGGTCGAACCGACTTGAAATGCGAGATGTGTATATAGATTGGGCAACAGTAACATCCTTGAAACTTGGCCCTCATGTTGTTTCACCATCACAGCTGTCTAATGTACCTCGATGTTATGCACGATGCTCTACTAAGATTTGCGGAGATTTATACTATCCTGGAACTTGAGGATTTGCTTCCTTTACTACTCCACAACTGTATTTCCCTTGTTGTTTAACGACAATCATTTTTTAGATATAGAACTGAATTTTATAATCTGTTTAAAATGGCCTCTCAATACATATTCAAGATAGCAAATGCGACATATTTTTTATTTCTCATAAGTGACGACACAATGCAAGTAGCAGATTCACATTGAACTTCCCTGAACCCTTCCCCTCCTCTCCTCCCACCCATGTACATGTAACTAGGGTTCGTCGTCTCCCGTCGGTGAGAGGGCTCTGGTTTTCCTGTTTTAGTATTCATGTTTGGTGGGGTGACAACGTCTCTTCAAATAAGGTATCCTTGGCTTTGCCCATCTCGATGGCGACGTCGAGAAGCTTGTGGAAGTGGTGTGGTTTTGAAGGGCTTATTCTGGCCATGACCTCGGATCGTCAAGAAGCATCATCGGCAGTTCACCCTTCTTTGTATCCGTGCCGAATGTGGTCTTCTTGACCGTTCGGCCATTTTCTGTCTGCAACGTCAGGCCAGCTAGGGAGGTGTGGCAGCGGCGTGCGCCGTCAACACGTTCTGGAGGTTGAAGATGAAGGGTTTCTCAAAATTTAGTTGTAATTTTTATTTTTTCTTGAGATGCTTTGTACTGTTTTTTTTTTCTTTTTTGAGAAAAAGATGCTTTGTACAGTTGAGATCCTATTCGCCAGAAAATACAAGTAGCAGAGGTCGGGCCGGCCCATCGAGGAGTACGACTTGGACACGGCAAAAAGCCTACAAGACGAGCCTCAGCTCGCAAGCATATATGAAACCCAGACCCGAGACTCTCCCCTTTCTTCTTCGCAAAGAAAGAAATCGAACAGCTCCAAAAAAACAAAAAACAAAATCGAAGAGAAGAGAAGAAAGAAAAGCTAAGCAGCAGCGGCGATGGCGAACGGCGGCATGACGACGAAGAAGGAGTTCGGCGAGACCCACGACGTGCTCCGCTTCGGCGTCAACGACAGCGTCAGGGGCGACCTCGCGCCGCCGCACCCGCTCCAGGCCACCCTCCAATCGGTAACCCCCTCGCTCCCCGATCCCCCCGTTCGTTCCTGGCGAAACCCTAGCCGCTGAATCAATCCGTGTCGTTGAACGCGCGCGCAGGAGGGCAAGTTCTGGGACGACAAGAAGAAGTTCGGGGCGGAGGCCATCTACGGATCCGCCTTCAACATCCGCAGGGATCTCGACGCCCAAATCCTCTCCAGGTACTAGCAGTTCGCTCATCGCCCCCCTCTTTCCCCCCTACCGGAAAATTAGGTTTCCTGTTATATGTCGGTTTAGTCGGATTAAGAGGCACTGGTAGCTGATGTGGGCGTTCGAGAATTCTACTAGGGGTGCCATCTGCCTGCTCGAAGTGCCGATGAGGTGAATTTCACCATGCCGTGAGCTCGAGACGTGTTAACATATCATTACAGTCTGTAGTCACATTCGTGCTTTCCTGTGTTGGATGTTCATGGGGTTTCGCATCATCTGTAAAGCTGTTCTTTACACAAAATAAAATGTGAAGATGTTAACCTTTTCCTTTTACTGCAAATTCATTGCTCTTATTGCCATATGTATTCTATGCTGATGGTATGTTTGTTATCATTGGCTCTGGTTTATTAATATCACTGTAGTAGCTTGCACTGTAGTTTTTTCCTTGCGCCATACAGATGCTTATTACCAGACACTCAATTTGTTCTTGTGTTGCATGGTTGATTGTATCTACAAATGTATGCTTGCTTATTGTCAGTGAATTACTGCAATTTATGACTGTTGCACTTGAGGTCTTCTGTTAATTTTCACATTCAATAGCATTCCTTAGATCATATGCAAGGGCTCCTACCGTAGGATAGTATTTAGATACTGTTTATCCAGAATGAATCACTAGGAATGCCTGGATCACTTGCTCTATTTGAATGCACAATCAGATCTTGAGGTTTTCTTATTTACCAACAATGCAAGGACAAAAGAGGGCAGCATAAGCATGCACCTTTTTAAATATTTTTTATACCTTTCAAATAATCCTTGTGAATAATCTAAACACTTGTCTCCAACTGGTTTTCTGAAAATTTAATAGGTGATAAGTGCTAAAAATATCACTTACGAAATTCTGTATTGCCAGGTTTCAGAGGCCCCCAGGTGCGTTGCCATCATCTATGCTAGGTTATGAGGCAATGACAGGTTCCTTGGACGATTTTGGATTTGAAGATTATCTTAACAGTAAGGATTTCTATCCTTCTGTTCTCCATCAATCCTCTTGCTTGCTGTTTCACAGTTTTGTTCAAGCATTGTGCAATAACTTGGTGGTGTGTGTACTGCTTGATCTGACTTAGGTAGGGAGCACTGTTATTTGTAGATCTCAGATATATGTATCTGTGGTAGTTCTTTTGTTTACAGTTGAATACACTCAGCAAATCATTTTAATCTGATGTGATATTTTTTTTCAGTCAGCAAATATTTTTTAATCTGATGCGACTTTTTTTTTAAAACAGAAGTTCTTGGAAAATCAAGATTTATGAATATATTAAAATGGTGTTGTTGTTCATTTGTCATACTTCTGACCAGTTAGAGCAAGTAGTATAGAGTTTGTGTTGTAGGATATAGAGGTGATGGTAATTATATTATAAAATACAACTGTATGTACAAGGTAAGTAGCTAACGGTACATGAATGGTTTTCTGAAGGAATCTATGTTATCATGCTAAATGATCCAAGCATGTGCTCCCCTTAGTTTAACTAGCTCACTTAAGCGTGGTTTATGTTACATAGCATGCAACTAACCACTGCTAGAATGTCTTAAGTTTTTTTTTGTGTGTGCATTAATATGCTTCTTTCCTTGGTCGCTTTGCAGTGCCCCAAGACTCCGACAGCCTCCGTATACCGGACATGCACCATGGGATGGAGGTTCGCCTTGGCCTGTCAAAGGGACCTGTCTGCCCTAGTTTCAATTGATTACACCCATGTATGCGATACATTGTGCTCCTCATCCAGCATCTATACCGGTCATTGGTGAAACGTGAGAACTAATGGGTATTGCATCAGTTTGAATTTTTCAACGTTGATTGTATGTCATTTGTGTTCGAAGTTGGACCGCTAATAGTGCTTGGTGCTCTGTGTCTGGGTATTAAACATAGTTGGACTGTTTTCATGACATTGGCAGATATTCAAAATACTGTCTACGCCCAAACACTAGATATTCAAAATATTATCTAACTCTACGCCCAAACACTAGATATTCAAAATATTGTCTAACTCTATGCCCAAACACTAGATATTCAAAATACTGTCTACGCCCAAACACTAGATATTCAAAATATTATCTAACTCTACGCCCAAACACTAGATATTCAAAATATTGTCTAACTCTATGCCCAAACACTAGATATTCAAAATACTGTCTACGCCCAAACACTAGATATTCAAAATATTGTCTAACTCTATGCCCAAACACTAGATATTCAAAATACTGTCTACGCCCAAACACTGGTTCTTCGATTTTCTCTACTTCAGAGGAACAGTTTGTTTTCTTGTAAGCTGCTGTGAAGTTAATTCAAAATTCTAGTTTCCCACAAAAAGTAACTTTGTGTGTTGATCAACTTGAATCCAGTTGTTGCAGTTTCTCTTGATCGACCTGTATATTTTATTCTCTCTTCATTAAGTTGCCATCTTGAAATGAAACATGAACTCTCACACTCTTCTCTTCAAGACATCCATGCCACTGGCTCAACTCTCATGGAAATTCTTCGGACCACACCTTGGACATAACCATAGTTATCACTTGATATTGTTCACGCTCTATCACAATATCTTGGGAAAGACAATGAATTCTTCACTTGATTTTGTCTTTTTTTTTTTTTTTTTTTTTTTTTTGCGGATCACTTGATTTTGTCTTCAAGTCTTGGTCAACCATGACTCACACGTGAGTCTATATATCATGAGCGTGATTTAGAGTCATACCATGAATTATTCTCTTGTAATCATCTTAAGATCTTGATTCTCGATGGCTTAACTCACAAGCTAGGGTGATACAAAATTTGAGTTCCAAGTAATAACTCCAACTTCTTTTACTTTCTTCTTTTAGCATTGAATCCAACATATCATATTCAAGCATTGCCTATTTAAAATCCCATCAAATATAAATCAATGAAACATCAGTCGATAGAGATTTTCATTAGTTGCCAAAACCAAGCATGGGGATCCATGCATTTCACCGGACTTGCAATGTTGCAAGACTTTTACAACAAGTCACATGCCTAAAAACCTCGTCAATTCCTCGTCGCAACAAACTACGCCCGACTTCACATCAATAGAGAGAGAGAAAACATGCACGCGGGGGGGGGGGGGGCAAGCTCAGTGGTAGGTGAATACGTGTTTTTAAAACTATTAGGGATTTGGCTTGTAAAAATGCGGAATTAAATGAACGTTTATTTTACAACCATAAAACCTAAATATGCTAGGCTCAACTAAGTGCAACAACAACAACTCAAGCTAATCAAGATAAGCACAAGATACATGTAACACAAGTGATAGCAAGATATATGTATTTAAAGCATAATGGATATCGCAAGGAAAGTAAACTCAGGTATAGAGATAACTGAGGCACGTGGAGACGAAGATGTATTCCCGTGTTCCCCCATACAAGGTAGGTACGCCACGTTGGAGAGATGTGGGCTACCACGAAGGTCTCCCGAACGCCACGAAGGCTCACCTTCTTCTCCAAGCCAATACCATGAAGGACAAAGGCATTTCCCTTATAGCTAGCTTTTTCTCCGCTCCGAAGATGGCAAGCTCCACAACCACTCCACAAGCTCCACGAAAGAGAAGCCCTGGCCTCTTCAGAATCTTTCACGAAGAGGTCACCGGAGCACCAACCGCCAAGCCAACTAGGAGGTAACCCCTCCAAGAGGAACAAGCTCACGGTCTCCCACTCGAACTAATCGTAATGGAGAGCTCAACACTATGCAATGATGCAAAGCAAGAACACCGAGAAAAGTGTTCAAATCATTCTCTCTCAAATCCCACCAAAGCAACAAATAATATGGAGGAACTAGAGAGGAAGAACAATTGTGGAGGTCAACCAATGAGTCCAAGATCTAGATCCCAAGAGTTCCCCTCACTTAGAGGAGGAATGGATTTGTGGAGGTTGTAGATCCAGATCTCTTCATTCAGATCCCTCAAAAATATGCAAAATTCATGGGAGAAAAGGGAGAGGAAGCAAGCTCAAGAGGTTCAACAATGGTGGTAAAAAACGTGCTCAAGAACTCTAAGAAACAATGGGAAGAAGGCCCCTTTTAAACCCTTCAAGAAAAATGACCATTTGAGCTAAAATCGAGCCACCCGACGCTAAGCCCGAAAGGACCGGCCAGGGTGCCGACCTACACGGCATAGGGCCCAGCATGCCGGCCCAGTCGCCGAGTTACCCGGAGCAGCACCCAGCACGCCGACCCTGGCGCCAAGAACAATATAGCCCTTACGAAAAATGCGACAACTTTGCATCCGGACTTTGATTGAGATGAAACCACTTTTGTTGGAAAGAAAACGACTAATAGAACCCCAATTGAAATATTGAGACTCCCAACGGAATGTTTTAGATAATTTTATAGAGGGAGCCTCCCAACATCAAGAAACGGTAAAGACGTCCAAACTCGAAAATGCAATAGAAGATGCATAAGGATTCCGTTTTCGATGAACTTGGGCTTGTTGAAAAGCTAGCAACAAGCTCAATAACCTCACACAGAGAAAGACCAAGAAGCAACAAGAATATAGGGATGCAAAATATGCAAAGGATTGAGCTTCCTAAGATGATGCGATCAAGTTACTCAACCGAAAGCCCCTCTTGATAGTGCAGCTATCTATCCTATAACTCGATCTCCCAACAACCACCCTGAGACCGGTAAAAGAAAAATCTAGCAAGGACATACATTTGACTTGCGCATCCCACTTGATCTTGATGACAAAGCTTCAAGCTCCACTCAACCCGGAATGCCTCACTTTTGAACGTTGTTGCTTCGTGAAGACTCACAATTGCTCCCCATACACCATTATGGGATAGATCCGTTGACGCATATCTTCACATGTTCATTATCACAAAATGGACGACAAGATTCAAGCATGATATCTTCGATATGCTCATCTTGAACTTGCCCTTCACAACCTTGATGACATCCAAGCTTGATGCCATCCTCTCATGGGCTTTATGAGATCATACTCTTGATGCATGCCCATGGCAATATACCTAACTCACATATAAAACACAAATGCATATATATAGTGGGTTAAGCATACTGACAAGGCTTACCACCACAAGATCACATGATCCAAAGTGGTACAATCTTTATGTTTCATGTGTTGATCTGTAAGGATATATTGCCCCTATGTGTGGTTTTGGTAATTAATGACAACCCCTATGGACTAATGTTTTCATTGAGTTTATATGAAGGAATATTCCATAGGTACTACTTGTACTCCATGTGTTGGATTCAAGTATGGATGCCATGAAGATAAAGATATACCTTGTGTATTGGCATCAAGATCATCGATTGAAGATATATATGTGATATGATCAAGAAGAAAAAATAAAGATGGATTTCTTATGTGGAACTCAATATTAGCCATGCTCTATCCTATATGATAAGAAATGAATGACCAAGATCTTGAGAGATTGATTCCAAGTGAAGAATTCTTTATACACCTCAAGGTATTATGATAGAGTATGAGAAGATACAAGGTTGAGTTGGGCAAGTTCAAGTTGAGTATCTCAAGATGATCATATGCTTGAAGCGTGCCGTCCATTTGGTGATAATGGACATGTGAAGATGTGCATCAATGGAGCTTTCCCATCATGGTGTATGGGGGAGCATTTGTGAGTCTTCATGAAGCAACAATGATCAAGTGAGACATTTCGGCTTGAGTGGAGCTTGAAGAACTATCATCAAGATCAAGCGGGATGCGCAAGGCAAAGGTATGGCCTTGCTAGGTTTTCCTTTTACCGGTCTCAAGGTGGTTGTTGGGAGACCGGATTATAGGATAGATAGCCGCACTATCAAGAGGGGCTTTCGGTTCGGTAACTTGATCGCATCGTCTTAGGGAGCTCAATCCTTTGCATACTTTGCATATCCCTATTGCTTCTTGGTGTTTCTCTGTGAGAGGTTCTTAAGCTTGTTGCTAGCTTTACAACAAGCCCAAATTCATCGAAAACGGAATCCGCATGCATCTTCTATTGCGTTTTCGAGTTTGGACGTCATCACCGTTTCTTGACGGTAGGAGACTCCCTCTCTAAAAACATCTAGAAATATCCTGTGAGGTGTCTCCATATTTCATGTCAATCGGGTTTCTATTCGTCGTTATCTTTCCAACAAAATTGATTTCATGTCAATCGGGGTCCGGACACAAAAGTTATCACAGTTTTAGTATAACATGTTTTTCCTGCTGGCCCGATTTCTCGCCTGGCGTGACCGGCCGTCCAACCGGATGCCCCGGTTTTGACCGGCCCCTGGACCGGTGCCAACCGGGCACCATCCATGGGGTTTTCCTCTTAGCCCGGTGCTGGCCCGGTTTGGACCGGACTGGTCCGGTCTGCGGCCCGGTCTGACCGGGTCCTGCACCGGACGGCCCGGCCCCAGGCCCGGTTGACCGGCCTCCTCGACGGTTGACTCAGCCCAACTTTTCCCCAACGGTTATATTTGCTCTTGGGCTATAAATAGCCCTTCTTCCACCTTGGGCTGTACTAGTTCTTCCATTCTCTCTCCTCCATTGTTGCCTTTGAAGAACTTGTTCTCTCTCTTGATTCCCCCATGATTCTTGCTCATTCTCGAGGGATCTAAGAGAGGAGATCTAGATCTACAACCTCCACCAATCTATTTCTCCTCTAAGTGAGGGGAACTCTTGGGATCTAGTTCTTGGAGTCTTTTGTTGACTTTCCCCATTGTTCTTCCTCTCCAATCTCATCTTAGCATTTGTTGCTTGGGTGGGATTTGAGTGTGAAGGACTTGAACACCTCTAGTGTTCTTGCTTTGCATCATTGCATAGTGTTGAGCTCTCCACCACGATTAGTTCGAGTGAGAGACCGTGAGCTTGTTACTCTTGGAGGGAGACCTCCTAGTTGGATTAGCGGTTGGTGCTCCGGTGATCTCTTCAAGAAGATTGTGAAGAGGCCCGGGCTTCTCCTTCGTGGAGCTTGTGAAGTGGTTGTGGAGCTTGCCATCTCCGGAGCGGAGGAAAAGCTAACCATAAGGAAAGGGCCATTATCCTTCGTGGGTGTGGCTTGGAGAATAGGGCGAGCCTTCGTGGCGCGGGGAATCCTTCGTGGACCTCCACTCCTCCAAACGTGACGTACCTTCTTGCAAAGGAAGGGAACGCGGGAATACATCATCGTCTCCGCGTGCCTCGGTTATCTCTATACCCGAGCTCTCTTTCCTTGTGATAGCCATCGTGCTTGAAGTACATATATCTTGCTATCACTTGTGCTACATATAACTTGTGCCTATCTTGCTTAGCTCTAGTTGTATTGTTACACTTAGTTGAGCCTAGCATATTTAGGATTTGTGCTTGTAAACTAAACATTAGTTTAATTCCGCATTCTTACAAGACAAATCCGTAAGAAGTTTTTAAACGCCTATTCACCCCCCTCTAGGAGACATCTCGATCTTTCATGATCAAATTGAATTCAATCTTCACTCTTAGTCTTATTCAACCTTGTAGCTCTTCATGCTCTATCATAATATCTTGATCATTTATTGCTTAACACATAAGCTAGAGCATGGCTAACTTGAGTTCCACACAAGAACTTCATCTTCATTTCTTTTTCTTGATCATATCATATTCTTCTCTTCAAATCGATGATCTTGATGCCAATACCAAAGGCATAACATTATATTCATGGCATCCACACTTGAATCCAACATATGGACTTCAAGAAATACCTATGGAATATTCCTTCATATAAACACAATGAAAACATTAGTCCATAGAGGATTGTCATTAATTACCAAAAACACACTTAGGGGCAATGTACCCTTACAGGGAGCGGTGCAAACATTGGCATAGTGGTGTGGGTACATAGCGGTGGTCCCAAGGCATGGGCTATGTGGAGGCGAGGTCGCGTTCTGCCTCCCGCTTAGAGTAGTGGGGTAGAAGATCCAGTGGAAAAATATAAACTCACGACCGAGGATAAATACAGAAAAATGTGTGGCGGCGGGCCTTTCAACGTTGGCTCCCTTTAATTTCGCCACGGGAGGCGGCACATGTCGGGTGCGCGGGAAGTGGCCGATGGAGACAATTATCAATCGGATGAATCAAAGACTTCATTTTAACCCGGTTTCTCACCAAACACATTGAGATCGCTATAACTAGGAAAACATATGACATGATATGTTTGTCTTGCGCATTCCACATGATCTTAATGACACCATTTTGTGTGCCTAAAGCCGGAACCCTTCACTTGATAATTTTTGCTCTATCATTCTTTTAATATAAAATTTACAATGTACGAGATTTGATCCCCCAGGGTAAAGCGATAAAATGTTTACTGCTCCGTGATCAGAAATTGCTCCCATATAAATACTATGGGACAATCTCACTCAGGAAAAACTTCACATGTCCATTAACAACAAATATACAACAACCTTCAAGCATATGATCTCTTCGAGATGCTTTGAATTTGCACTTCTCAAGATTGATGATGATCACCGCTTTATACATTCCTATCACGAGCTATATATTTAAATCTTCCTTTTGACGCAAGCTCATGAAAACATACCTAACCCTATATGGAAAAACCAGACATATAGATCATGTTTTAGTTCAGAAAGCCTAATTCACAATTGCTTACCATACCACGCGAGATCACTTGATCCACTCTGCAAGCATCTACGCTTTATGGGTTGATCAACTTAAATCCATTCATTAAACTTCCTCTTGATCAATGTAGTATATTTTCTTCTCTCTTCATTAAGTTGTCATCTTGAAAGTAAACTTGAATATGACACACCCTTTGTCTTCAAGACATTCACGCGATATAGACTAAAATCTTCATGGTCATTCTTCTGATCACACCTTGGACATCACCATGGTCACCACTTGATATTTTCATGCTCTATCACAATATCTTGAGAAGCACAACGCATTCTTCACTTGATTGCATATTCAAGCCTTGGTCAACTATGACCCACACACAAGTCTATATATCATGGCCATGATTTAGAGCCATATCATGGATTAACTGTTGTAATCATCTCCTCAAGATCTTGATCCTCCATGGCTTAACTCACAAGTTAGAACAATACAACATTTGAGTTCCAGGCAATAACTCCATTGACATTGAATCCAACATATGATTTTCAAGCATTGCCTATTTAAAATCCCTTCAAATGTAACTCAATGAAACATCAATTGGTAGAGATTGTAATTATTTACCAAAATCATGCATGGAGATCCATGCACTTTCACTAGACTTGCATTAGTTTTGCAGGACTTTTACAACAAGTCACATGCCTAATATCCCTGTCAATTCCGCGTCACAGCAAACAACGCCCGGCTTCACATCAAGAGAGAGAGAGAGAGAGAGAGAGAGAGAGAGAGAGAGAGCACATGGAGAGAATGGAATGAATCCATAGTGATGGGCGAGGGTATCAAGCTCAAAGATAGTGAGGGAGCGGTGGGGGCATTGGCATAGTAATGTGGGTACATAGCGGTGGTCCCAAGACGTGGGCTATGTGGAGGTGAGGTCACATTATATCTCCCGTTTGGAGTTGTGGGGAAGCGGCGAAAAGATATAAACACATGGCGAAGGATAAATAAAAGGAAAATGTGCGGCGGTGGGCCTTGCAACGTTGCCCCCCTTTCTTTCGCCACCGGAGGGGGCGCGTGGCGTGTGTGCGGCACGCGGCCGGTTGGAGACAACTATCAGTCGGATGAATCCAAAACTTTTTTGAATCCTACTAGTAATATCCAGAAGGACCCATAATCCAAGACATTTTTCCTAATTGGGATTGCAAGCAGCTTTGCTTTTCAGTGAAGAAAGTCCAAGCTCATAAGGCATCCGCTGCCAGGCTACAGCCCGTCCCAGAGCAAAATTTGTCCAAATGATGAACAGAACGCCGCTCCCGAGCGCTCTCGCACGAGTGTGCTGCTGCTAGGTCTTCTGCCACGCCGCCTCCGCCGTCGGCGATCTCGCTGCATCTTGCCGTCAGCGTGGTGCCCTGACCCGCCGAACTCGCCGGATTCCCTGTCGCCGTCCGCGCCTCGCCACCATGAGCTTCGGCGAGGATGACCGCATCAGCGCCCTCCACGACGATCTCCTCGGTAAGATCATCTCCCGCCTCCCCGTGAAGGATGCCGCCCGCACAGCTGCCCTCGCCCCCCGCTGGCGCCACCTCTGGCGCTCTACCCCGCTCGTCCTAAACGATGGCCACCTCCCCGAGCCCACGCGCGCCGCCGCCGTTTCCCGAGTCCTCGCGGACCACCCAGGCCCCTTCCACGCTGTCCACCTCCACCACTGCAGGTTCACCTCCCTCTCCCCTGAGCTCGCTGAGTGGCCGCGCCTCCTCGCCGCCAAGAACGTCCAGACACTTTTCTTCGTCAACCAAAAGCCCACGGCTCAGGCTCATCCCTGCCTCCCCGCCGACATCCTCCGGTGCGCCTCGCTCGAAGAACTCTTCCTGGCCTGCTGGATGTTACCTGCCGACCACCTCTCCCGCAGCACAGTAGCATTTCCCTGCCTCAAGACGCTCAGCATGCTAAACATGGGCATGTCCGACAAGGACCTCGACTGTCTGCTCGCCGCCAGCCCTGTCCTCGAGACCCTCGTGCTCGCTTCCCCCGTAAGGCGCTTCCATCTCCGCAGCCAGAGCCTCCGGTCCGTGCTAGTTTTCCTGGTCGGGGATTTCGCCGTGGTGGACGCGCCGCTCCTGGAGCGGCTCATCTTCATGAAGCCGCTGCTCAACGCTAGAGCTGCTCGTCCCGTCACGGTCAAGGTCGCCTCCACCACTAACCTGCAGGTGCTCGGCTACATGGAACCCATGTTCCACAAGCTGCAGATCGATGGCATCATCATCCAAGTAACTTAATTCCCATCTCTCTCTCGATCTCCGTCAACATGACCTTTTTTGTAGAACACAGGTAACCAGCATGATGCATATATATTCTTATTGCAGCCTGACACGGTCGCAAGTACAAGCACCGTTGTTCCAGCCGTCACGACATTGGCGCTCAAGGTGAACTTCTATGTCCTAGAGGAGCTCAAGATGGTGGCCAGCTTGCTCAGATGCTTCCCCAACTTGTCCACGCTGCACATCCAGGTGCTCATTCATTCATTTTTTAGCCAGCAATTCAGCAGCAATTATCATCCCGTCAGCTATTAAAGTAGTGTTAAATAACTTGACTAATCACTCGCTTATGTGAACTTGCAGTCTGTCATGTCTGATCCGTCTGAAACTACCACCGGTGGGGAGCACCACGCCCAGCTCTGGCGGGAGGTCGGTCCAGTTCAATGCCTGAGATCAAGTGTCAAAAGAATGGTCTTCCACAAATTCCATGGACATCAAAATGAATTCGAATTCCTCAAATTTGTCGCGAGGGACAATGCGCTGGAGTCTTTGCTGCTCGTGTCTCCCAAGGAAAAACTTCTTTCGGAGGACGAGGTGAATGAGATGATAGATAAATTGGGATGTCCACGGTTCACAGCATGGACCTCTAGAGTCTTGCACCTGTCGCCTGAGGTGGAGAATGACTGGTCCCCCATGAAAGCGTGTAAGCTCACCGTCAGCGACCCTTTTCGCTGATGAATCCATGGTTGGCTGGATCCCGAGTTCTTTGCGGAATCACTAGCTTTTCTACCGCAAGAGCACAAGTACTGTTTCGTTTGGGGCCATCCATTATCCCAAGAGATATCTAATTTAAACTGCCATGAGTATATGTAAGAGTTAAATAAAGCTAGCAGAACTACCCGAAAGACTAGCAGTGTGATGTAATGTATGTATATATGTTGGTGATATATGATATAACAGCCATGTGCTCCTGAATATAGCGTGCCTGTTCTGTAGCATGATATTTTTCTCCTTTGCATTGCTTATGTAGAATGTTACCTCTGTCAGTTGGTTCATTATCATCAGAGTATACAGGGTTGGTTCACAACTATTGATCGTGTCGCCTAAGGTGGGTAATGTTTGAACCATCGAGAAAGATTATACATCGGGGTGATTGTTCCATAGCATGAAATTTCCTTTACTTTATGAAAAGATCGGGTGTAATGCTTAAACCTTTAAAAATGTAGAACTTGCGTGGCAGCCCTCGCAAATGCGAGCGCACCATGGAAAATGTTCACAGAATAAAATTATGGTTTAGTGGACATCACATTTTATGGTAAGAAATAATATGCTTCTAGGAATATAAAATTGTTATGGCAAATAAATGATCCAGCATTGCAAAGCTATTCGGAGTTGTTACCTTGATATGTGTGTTTTCCTCACAATTTCTTATGCGGTATCAAAATGTAAAACCTTTTTTTACACTTTAACACAACCTTCATGGTGAAATTTTGAGAATTATTTTGCTAATATCATTATTTTAGTATTAATATATTTCTTTTCTGTGGATCCATTAACATGTTTATGCGTCACTAGTAAAAGTTAGAGAAGTATGGCTGCATTTCTATAATGTCATCTATCTTGATATAATATTTTTATCTATGTTTTAAGATATTGGCAAGTTATCTGATCTTCATTTCTTTGTTTAGACACACTTGTCATGTATTGTTGTTCCATGTAACATGAATACACAAGTCTTGGATTACATAGCTCCAATTTCTTAATTAATGTTCGAGTTTATTGAGTGATTGAATGATATGTGCTCTTATATTGACTTCTCTACAAACTGTGATCGGTGTTGCTACAAACGAGATCACGTTGTCGAGATTTTTGGGCAATTTGATACATTCCTATATTTTCTTGCTACAACTATTCTGCGATTTTGCTACAATCATACAAAATTATTGCTACAATGTCTCCAACGGGAGTATCCGACGAAGTCAGTTTCCTACAGTAACATTTTTTTCTTTCTCCGGCAAGGTCTCCGGCGATGTTTCTGACAAGGTAAGATTTTGCTACAATAGTACAATGTTTTTTTTGCTTCAAGGACTCCGGCGAGATCTACAATGAGGTATGTGTGTTTTGTGGTGAACCTTTTTTTGTTACAATCAGGTCGATTTTGCTATACCAGTGTTTTTATGGAAGCAAAAGTGGGATTTTAGGTGGGAATATATTTCGCTACGACCAAAACTTTTTTGCTAATTTTGTACATTATGGAAGCAAAAAACGGAATTTGGAATTTCTAAGTGGACAAGTATCGCTCTCTAGACCCGGGGATCAAAATTTGATCCCCATTTTGATCCCCAGGGTCAGTACTCCCCTTTTATGTATGTCAAGCAAATTTCATTGTGAAGGTTCTTCCTACCATATTTGCAGATCACTGCAATTTGTTAAAAATGAGAGATAAAGGATGGGAATGTATAGTTGATTTGCTACCAGCGTGTTGTGATGTGCAACTTTGTAGTATCAAGTACTTCTATTATGTGAAACTGTCGATGTAAAAAGCAACATGAACTGCGTACCAGCCCTGGGAAAGTATCAAATTAGAATCCACAAACATACCATTATACACTATGTGATGACCGAATGTATATACGCAAGAAAAAATATCTGCACTCCACTTTGTCTCAGTATGTGCACACCTCAGAAACAACAACTCAGCAAGCAAAGTGTATCCAACGACAAACTATTACTGCTACTTAAAATAGAATGCACCAACAGTGATATTGATCTAACTTTGCAAAATCAATACCATCCCACCACTGACGCGGCGTGTGGCAGCGCCAAATCTTCATAATTTGCAACATTACCAGTGCGATTGGCTAGGCCCAGGATGTGTGTAGTAGTATGGCGAACTCGCCCCATCTTCCTGATGCCGTATCCCCGACGGAGGGTACTGAGAGCCACCGGAAGGCACCCGCGGCCCATGCAATTCCGGGTAAACAACGGAGTCTTGAAACGACGACGCCATGTATGGCAATTCACGTTCCACTGATCTTGGCGCCAGCGACGACGTCGATCTTGGCAAAATTGAGCCGGACTCCGGCGGCGGTGGAGGAGGATAGCAGTTGATGGGACCGGGGAACTCATGGTTCATCTGCGGCTGAGGAGGGTAGGCGCTCGGTGGTGGATTCGAAGAATACCTTGGCGGATAGTTGCTGATGTGTTGTGTCGGAGGCACCGAATAGCCTTCACACGACGCAGGTGGTGGCGGATATGCAGTAGTTTGCGTCGGCGGCACTGGGTAGCTGCTGTTTGGTCCGGAATTTGGCACCGGAAACAGCGAGTCGATCATTCGCGGCGGCGGCAGTGGGTAGTTGCTTGGCGGCAGCATGTCCTGTAGCGGCGGATACAGCGAAGTTGACACTGGTGGCGGCCGGTAGCTGCTGCCCTGCTGCTCAAAGTACGGCTTCGCCGGAGGTGGATAGGCCAAACTGTGCGGCGGCGGCGGCGGCGGCGGCGGCGGCGGAGGCGCGCAACAAGGGCTGGCGTCTTGCTCCGGCCGCGCCGCATAGACCTGCGGCTGCTGGTACGAGTGCGGCGCGCCGCCGGTGACGGAGCAGACGAAGCTGAGGCTGCCGTTGGGCCTGCCGTCGGGGGCGAGCACCTGGTAGCTGACGCGCCGCGGCGCCGTGCCGTCGCCACCGCCGCTGCAGAGGTGCGACAGCGGCACGCAGATCGTGCCGACGAGCTTGTTGCCGAGGAGCGGCACCTGCGCCTTCACCTCGAACTGCAGGAGCCCGCCGTCGCCGTCCAAGTCGAACCCGAAGACGGCGCCGTCCCAGTCCGGGTTCTCGCCGCCGGCGGGGTCGGCGGGCGTCTTCTCCCGGCGGCCGGCGAGGGACACGGCCGCGTAGAGCGGCGGCTTCTGGAAGGGGACGAAGGACTTGACCCCGCGGCAGGAGATGGATCTCACGGTGATGCGCCGGCCTGACGGCGGTGAGCTGGACATGGTTGGAGAAATTCCGACTTTTCCGTGGAAGATTGAAGCTCAATGATCCGTGGGATGTCGATCAGCTGTGGCTATAGCTTGAGGGATCTGACTTTGTAATCTTTGATTGATTCCTCTTTTTCTTAGATAGACGGTGCGCAAGCAGCTAATTGCAGGTGCGATGATGTCAGTATAGTATTTGTCTGTCTCGCTGCTCATCTCGTGATAATTTTGAAACTTAATCACTGAAATAGCCTGTACTGCCCAGGAAGCAACTCCTACCTACCATTCGTTGTCTAATTTTGTTATTGTTGCACATGTCTCATGGCTCCACCAGTCTCACTCATTTTCTTCTCCGGTTTTCTAATTATTCACTCTTTCTACTGTACTTCATGTAATGTGGCGTGACTCCAAGACCTTCTAGATCAGCTTTTTTTTTCTTTTTTTGCAACAGCTGCCTTTTCATATACAAGAGCGAAAACCGCACGTGTAGACAAGACATGTTTTTTGAATGGAACGTGCCAAAACCATCGCGAAGCTAGATCACTAATCCGGATTAGCTAGGATAGCTGGCGCATAGTAGACTATGAAAGCCCACTCGCAATACATAATTTTCTCTTTGGCAACCGTTGCCACCTCGATGAACATGAGCCTATGCCCGTGAAGATTCGGTGATTTCTTTCTTTCCAAGCGTTTCATCGAACGTAGAGAAGGCAGCCACTAGTTGCCCGCTGCTCTTTCCTCGGCTTCCTCTCAATCAGTTTGTCCCACCACTCTAAGATGCTAGGAAAGTTTTGCCCGTGCACAAAGATGTCAATGTCGTCCCAAGACTAGATGAGATTACATACGGCCATGATGCCGGATTATTAAGGTATGCCGGAATACGGCACACTATTAAATAAGTGTTAGCCAGATTAAAAGTCAACCGGTTTAAAGTAAGTCAGAACACCTATGCCGGTATGAGAAGTATGCCGGCACGAACTAACCCGGTATAAGAGATTTGTGTACAACTTTGGTAAAATGTTGTGTGTGAATATAGATTGTTTGGATTTTTGTTGAAATTTTTAGATGTTGAAATACGTGTTTTAGGCAGTGGGCTCGTGGACACCTATAAATCAGAGTGGATTTCCCTTCTAATATGTTGTTTTTCTAGTGCTGGCAGCTTGAGACAAAAGATATACACATATTTTTCCACTAATTATTACATGAACAATTTTGCCATCGACCAAAGCCAGCTAAGGTAGTTTTCTTATGTGATTTTTTATCAACTAGCCACCTTCTTAAGGCTGATACAATTAGAATGGAGGATATTTAAAATAAACAGTGAGCTTTATAACACAATAGAACATTTATATGGTAGAGTTCAATATCATCAAATTTGAAATAGGAGTTCAACACCCAAAGGCTGTAACTAAACGAAACCTGCATTTGGTCCAGCTAACACCAGGAGCGGTAAGTCAGGTAAGTTCAAAATTATCGAAACAACTACAAAGTTAATATATTCTTCTTCTTAGTTTTTTTGATAGGAATTAAACTTGTCTTCAAGGCAATCTCATGACAAAAATGTCAATCATAAGAAAGTCAAACATAAAATAAGAAAAAAGAGGCTCAACGGGCTTGTGATGACTAGTATTTATATTAAACTCTTATACTTATTGATAATTTATTTGTATGGAACTACAAATGCAATAAGTATGTTGATTTATATATACCTAGTTATGATAGTTAAACACATAGCAATGTTGTTAATATAATGTGTGATTTGTTATATAGTTCTAATGTCAATTATTGAGAAAAGCACGAACTTCGTGGAGATTTAAACGTTGTTTTTTGCACACACACAAAAAAATCTTTAGAAATGTTCGAGGCATTACCCCTTACAAAGATCCTTGAATCAAACCAGCTTAAATGAGAACTAAATAATAAAAACAAGTATCTATTGCAAATTAATCTGTGGCACTTCGCTAAGTTTTGTATATGTGTGTTTCTATATGTATCCACATGTACTTTTTAGCATCCTTAAATATCCTGGTGGAGTCCTCCAAAATGCTTGTTCCAACAAATATCTTCAGTCTTTCAAGTTGTAGATATGGTGCAGCCAAGTTGCCAAATCCTAAGGGCATGTACAATGGGGTGATGTCAGCCTTCCCTAACGGTCTGCTACATAGAATTTTTGTTTAGTTGGAGGAGGAAGAAGGCAGAAAGAGAATGTTGTTTTCTCTTAGCTAAGGGATGATCTATAAGAGAAGACTATTTTTGCATTGTACAACTTATTTTTCCTTAGATACACAATTTCCTACTAAAAGTAATTAATTCTCATTTATTGTAAGGGATACAATAAGAGATAATGCATTGTATTTCTATTATTTACGCCTTCTCTAGCTAGCGTGGATTACTAAGAGAAGGCATGTCTTCCCTACCATTGTATATGCCCCAAGGAACGTCAAGTCGAGAGTCTTACTCCAATAGATGTTTTAACTAAGTGATTCAGGCAAAGCCAAGGTTAAGCTTGTTTTTCTTTGCATAAGTACCACGGTGACAAATTTGCTAGTTGACACCATGCATGGTTTGTTGTGGATTTATATTTGTATGAATACCCAATTTTTAAGAAAGGTGAAGCGTAAGGATTTTGACGTATATTATAATTTCTATAGGTAATTGCTCATTGTACCGTTTGGTACAAAATAGTGTCTATGATTGCAATGCAGCAATAAGAAAAACATAGGTATATGAAATCCATAGGATTGAAGTGCCATAGTGTGTTGAAACTTTAGAAATAAAAACACGGGAATTTAAGAGAAGACCATAATCATAGCCATGTTTCTTTGTATATTTATAAGATAGTATCCACCAATTTCAAAAATTAGGTGATGCCCAATGTGTTGCTGTGGTAACATGTGTTAAAACAAACGCACAAATAGATGCTTACAAACAATTAGAACTAACGTGAGGATAAAGGTAAGGGTCTTCTCTATTTACATTCTATAATAAACAATAAAAATATGCTACAAATGTTTTATAAACAGAGAAAACTATTTGTTTAAACTTAATGCGACACTATCATTTTTTAGAAAGTGAAGCGTGGACAGTATATTTTAACTTCAAGGGTCCCAACACATTTAGAATAAACTAGTACACAAAAATTATTGAAATTTTTAGCTTGTTGAATATACATGGATCTTTATAAAAAAAACATACACCACATTAACGAGAAGTACAATTAAACCTGACCATGGGTAGCCCGACTCAGGCTTCCCAATCGAAAAAATTCAGGGCCAGGGCAATTCATGTAATTGGGTTGGGCTTAGGCATGCATTTTCAGCCAGAAGGACGGGCCACCGTGTGCTCGGGCATGGCGTATGGGCGGGCTACAACGATGGCCTAGCCTGATCCCCGTCAGTCTTTGTGTGAGTTTGGAATAGACTTGGGAATAATTTTGGGGCCCGATGGATGGGCTAGGCTAGGTTAGGGTCGGCCCAAGGGTTTCAGCATCAAGGTTTTTTAGGTCCAGCACAAAACACAGGCAGGCCCGAGATATGTTCAGGTATAAGAGTGTATTTTTATTTGACAAATCTAACATTTCTTATTGGTAAGATAATCTTCAAATCCAAGGAAAGCCTCACATTCTAGCATAGACGATGGCAACACATATGAGAGCCTCAGGAAACCTAAATCGGTCAAACATTTTTTTGAGATTGAAGACAAGTGCTCAGGTTAATCAAAGAAAGATAAAAACAAGATAAGAAGATGATGACCTCCTTCATCCTTGCATTGTTGAACTTGTTTGTTAGAAGGAAAATTTATATAAGGAGAACCTCAAGATATGACTGAATTCAAATAAAGCAAGAGATGCATGCATATTGAAAGTGACTCATTCAAAGTGACTCATTCCAAATGAACGAGAACTAAATTTCTATCCTATGCTCTAGTGGCTAGTAATTCCAAAGCAGCACTTACCTGAGCAATGGTCTGGAAATCTTGGCTAGAAGGAGGTCCACAAACAGTTAAACCATGTGCAAACACGAGAGAATGAATAGGAGGGCGATTGTGCCCAGAGAAATTCCACTAATCTGAATGGTGAGGTGGCAGCTACATCCTGAAATCAGAATAAGGTCCTTCCCGTCCTATCCTCGCTTTGGTGGTCCATCTAGCGCTGACGGAGGACGTGTGGAGTTATGTGCCTGTCGGATCTCTTGGGATCCAGTTGTTTGTGTGTTTGTTGGTGTGGTTTCATGTCAGTATCTTATGATTTACGGTTGTCATCATTGGCGATGGTTGCTCCTCTGGTGCGTTGGTCCTTTGGAACATTAACACGACGACTTTGTGTATATCTACTACAACAAGCTCTATTACGACCAGCCCGGCTCCAACGATGAAGAGATGAGGATAGCGTGCGCCTTGTGCTAGTGTATATAGTCGTCGCTAGGTGGTTTGAGTATAAATTTGTAATTTCCTTTACTTTTGGTCTATTTGTACTACTGTTGATGATTATTAATAGATCGGTGGATTTTTTGCAAAAAAAAACCTTAATTGTTTCCTTAGTAGTATGAAATTAGATCTAAGATGTCGTCTCCCTATTACCGTCGGATATTGATCATTGAATCGTTTATTTCTCTTGAAAGCAGATTTATTCTTTTACAAACGTGTTTTTTTAGGCGGTCGACATCCATTATACGGCATATGTGTTACATTCCGTATACAACTTAATCGCACACCGCTTTTAGCAATGGCTCGTAATGCGGCATCTCTTCCACTACCAGCACCCTTTACCATAACTTCTGCTCGTTGCAAACCTACTGTACGAATATCATCTATTGTTGTTCTTTGACCAGCATAAGGTGATGCTTTTCTGGAGCTTTTGAATCCACAAGTACCCGCAGAGGACCAGAAAACCACCCGACCTTGTGGGTCTATAACAATTATAATGGTATTGTTGAAACTAGCTTGAACATGAAAATTCATCTAAAAAGGAAAATTTAACTCAGGCAGTGCATACAAAGTTACAAACTATGATGTGTGGGACCTGCTGGCTGCTGGTGCTTTGGTCGGATCTTCTGAAGGAAACCAGGGGGCATATGCTGTGAACTAGACATAACAGGTGTACTAATGGACTAAGGAACCTGCTGCTCGTCCGATCATGTACCAAGGGTCCTGATTGAAGCGGAAGTACCAGCCCTGTTAAATTTGTGAAAACGCCCCCGTGAGTTACCTTCTCCTCAACGCATCCTGCAACTATTTGGAAAACCACCCATAACGCTGAACTCCCACGCCTTCCACCTGGGATTTAATCTCGATTGTAATTTTTTTATGGAGGTGGATCTTGCTCCATGCTGTTGGGCAAAAGTACGCACATACATGAGGTTATGTATCAGGTCATGTTTCAGATGAATTTGTGTGCAACTTAATAAAATATTTCATACATGAGAATTTTGTGAAACTCAAATAAATCCAACATAATTCCTTGAAGACTAAACCAGAACATAAAAAAAATCTGAGCGAAGCATCAACACACTGCAGGACATCATGTTACTTCACGATTACATGCCTAGCCATTGCAGTAGTAGCAGATTACAAAGTACATCGACAAACACACGACATTATGTTACTTAAAAGTATTGAAGGATGTCACAGTCACCGATGCGATGCAGACACGTTTATGTTTTCTTCGGACATTTCCGTGCATCATGGAACCCCACTTCTTTGCATAGGCCACACTGACGTGGGACTTTCAGATTAGGATCTTTTTTCTTCTTTTTCCCTGCTCCGCCTTTTGCATCATCTCTATGTCCCCTTATTCTCGCCCATGTGCCTCTTGAACAAGTATCACTAGCTGTCAAGACCACAACTTGAGTTGGAATGCTCGTCCCAATAAATGTTTCATGTTCTTCATGCCGAGTAGGTGGTACAGTCTGAAATTTCTGTACTAGAGATGATTGGAGGTTGCTCAAACCAGTGTTAACAAAGTCAATTACTTCTTCGGATGTTCTAGCATCCCTTATGATTTCTTCTACCATGTTTCGGGCGGTTGCTATCTTCCTCCTTATTGCCGTTTCAGCAGAGCTAATGGCATTTTCTTCGAGTAGGTTTCCTTCTCCATCATACACAGCATCTCTGTGAAAAGAATAAGAAAAGTGAGATAGACGACTAAGAAATAATTCCAGGTGTATGGAAAAATACCTTTTGCACTTTTTCTCCCATCTTTTTAGAACATAAATACTTGGTAACTCATTTAGCTTTGAAGCCCTGAAGACCCGACAAAGAATTCCTTTACACTCAAAAAGCTTGCAGGAACACTTGGCAATCATGGTTGTGCTATCGAAATGGACTTCTCTAACTCCCCATGCATCGCTAACCTCAAATATTTTGGTCCCATCCACAATTGTTGTGGTCTGGACATCACAATCCTCTCTAGCTGCATTCACCTGTTTCTGAAATAAAGCGAATACCTCATGTGTGAATATCTCACTACCTTGCCTTTCTATTTCCCATGTTGTGAGCAGAGTAGGTGTTGTGTGTATACTTGAGTTGTCGGCTATCAACTCTTCCTGCCTTTGACATTGCAAAGCTGTGTCAAACCGCAGCCAAAACTCAACGTAAGCCAGCTTGCGGCCAACAAAACTCTTGAAAAAGGCATTTTCGCTCTCAGACCTCGAAGTGGTTCGAAGAATACCCGCCAAAGGAATGTCCATGAAATACGCCGGTATCCACGACTTTCGGAGATCAAACCGTTTAGCTAACCAAACATTGCCCTCTAACTTGAAATCAGATATAAGAGAATGCCACCTCTCCTCAAATTTGGCAGGTGTTTCAGATCGCCACACACACTTATTGAGCCTCTCCCAGAATTTTTCGTCGCCTGCAATAGAAGGTTCCACCTTGTCACGAACTTTTTGCAGAATGTGCCACATGCACAACCTATGAATGCTATTTGGGAGAACAGCTCTAATCGCACCTGCAATACGAGCACACTCATCCGTTATGATTAATCTCGGTGCTATCCCTCCCATGGCTCTTAGAAAGGCCTGAAACATCCAAGTGTACTCCTCAATTGTCTCATCGGCTAGAAATCCAGCGGCAAAGAAAACACTTTGCATGTGGTGGTTGATGCCAGTGAAGGGTGCAAAAACCATGTCGTACTGGTTAGTACTGTATGTAGAATCGAAGGACAACACATCAGGAAAATGTTTGTAGTTTTTCCTGCTGGTCGCATCCGCCCAGAACAAACGCACCATCTTACCATGTTCATCGACTTCATATTCATAAAAGAATGCAGCATTGAGTTTCTTCATCCTGCCAAGCTGGTCCACGAGCATTTGTGCATCACAGTCCTTGATTTTATTTTTGAAGTCGTTGTAATAATTCTGAAAGTCTCTTTTTGTGCAGCCCACGCCATCAAACCCTCCATCACGAACATGAAGCAATCGATATGCTTTGCTAGGGCCGATGCTAGCTTTATGGTAATCATATAATACTCTCTTTGCCTTTTCATTGACTTGTCGGTTTGATCTGATCAAGTGTTGCTTGCTAGGTGACACTAGTTCATGGTTGTGCTGCTCAATAACTGAGACAATTTTATATTTTCCATCACAATCTCGTTTAACGTACATCTGAGCATCACATCCACACCTAGTCAATTTGATGACCTTACGTTTTTTCTTGTGAGGTCTAGCACTAACCGTACCTTTGGTTGACCGGTAACCTTCCCTTGCGCATTTGAAGCGCTTCCACTGGAGTACCTCCTTCACTATCAATTGCTGCCCACGGCGGACAGAAAATCCAACGTGGTGCGCATATTGCTTGAAAAACTTCTCCGCGGACGAAATCTCTTCAAACAACATTCCTACTTTTGGCTTCATTTCCTCAGCACATTCAGGGATAAACAAGAAGCCCTACAGGAAAACCCAAACCTATCATGGTTAGCATCCCACGAACAATTTTCATAGAACTATTTATGAAGAACAGAGAACAATTTGCACCAAGTGATTGTTTGCTTTGTGAAGAACAGAGAAGCTTTGCAGTATACGCTTTAGAAAGAAAAAATTCAAAGGAAGAAATACTCACATCTTGAGAGAAGTGTTTCCTCTTTTTGGGTGTGCTAGAAGTGCCAATATTCAGCATCGGGGAGTTGATCTCAGCAATAGAGTTTGCATCGCTCAAATAATCTGGCATTACCAAACTATTAACTAATTCCATTGCTACACAGCAAATTTGAAGAAGCTCAATCAGTAATACACTTCAAAGAAATATGACAGTAAATTAAATTGTAGTAACATTCGCACTATCTAATTCTACGCATCTGGAAAAATGCATGTGTAATAGCCTCCACATCAAGGTAAAATGTTTTGCAAATTTGCAGCTAATCAATTTCGTACCTGGTACAACTGGTACATTTCGTGGACTTGCAGGAACAGACCCAACAGCTGATGGCGGTGGGCAGCTACTGTCTTCCATTCACTCGGTCCTCGAATGTCGCCGGAATGAGAGCGTATACAGTGATTTCCCCGATCTGAACCTTCCACGAGCTTAGCCGACAATCGATGGCACGGCGACGACCACCTGCAGCCCTCGGCACGACGCCACTAACGACGGCTTGGCCTCGATCTGTAGGGATCTAGGTTGGGATGTTGGGCCGCGGCGGCGCGGCCGCCGTTAGGGACGGCGGCGGAGCTTATTTAGGGCGTGTTCGGAACTAGTCCAGCTTCCCAAAATCTGCCGATCCAGCTTCGCAAGGGCGATTCTAGCGTCTCGTGTGGAGCGGCAAACGTTCGGCACCCTGCTTCTCGGTTTGGCTGTGCCAGAAGCTTTTTTTTCGCTGGGCTAGCCTGCTGGAAGGTGGCAATATTGCCTGTTTTGGCTTTGTTGGGCCGGCCCGTTCGGTAGGAATCCAGTGGCCGAAGGTAATGAGCTCGAACGAGTGAAAGAAACACAAGTGCGAATCGTTTTTCACTTGGCGGTGGCAAAATCCCGTAATTTCACTCCGCTCCGCGTTTTGCCGTTCCACGGATTTGGAAAAGACTCGCTCCACGGTTTGTACATAGGAATCGGTCAGCTTCGCGGATCCAGCTTCGTGGAGTTGGAACGTTCGGCTCAGCTCCGCACAGAATTTTGGGAAGCTGGAAGCTGGGAGACATCCGAACACGCCCTTAGAACTGGGGCTGTTGTCTTTTGGAAGGGACAGGAGATTGAGAGCGAGAGTGCCGTGGCCTGCTGGGCGTTTTCAGACATTTACAACAAAATAAGGGCGTTCGTGTAAGATTTACAATGGGTCGTAGCTGCCAATCTAGAAACCACATATTTTACATCTGACGGTCCATGTTCCTTAGTCCATTAGTACACCAGTTGTGGCTAGTTCACAGCATATGCCCCATCCGCTTCATCTCCTTCCTCTATTTTTCCCCTTTCGCCGGCTGCACTAAACCCTAGCCAAAGCCTCCGAGCTCACAATTCAACGGAGCAGATCGGCAATGTCGTCGGCCGGCGACGGCACGAAGCCTTCGAGGTCCGCCATCGTGGCCGACATGGCGAGCGGGCACCATCTTCTCACGATCCATGGGTACTCCGGCACCAAGAGCATCCCCACCGGAGACTGCGCCAAGTCCCTCCCCTTTACCATCGGAGGCCATCTCTGGCGCATCGACTACTACCCCAACGGCAAAAAATCCGATGTCGAGGAATACATATCCCTCGGCTTAACCCTTGACGAAGATGTCGCGACGGTGGTGAACGCGAAGTGGGACATCTGCTTCGCCGGCGAGGAGGAGGAGGCGAAGCAAGTGGCCTCGATGGCATCGGAATCGGTGTTCAACTTCCCCTCCCGGAGCTGCTCGTCGTGCACGACCTTCGTCAAAAGGGAGGCCCTAGAGAGCTCTGAGCATCTCAGGAACGATTCATTCACCATCCGGTGCGACATCGTCGTCGTCCACGGTTGCTGCGCACAGGAGCACGCAGCGGCCTTTGTCTCCGTGCCCCCGCGCAACCTGCACCAGCATCTGGGAGAGCTCCTCGAGACCGAGAAGGGCGCTGACGTGGTGTTCGAGGTCGGCGGCGAGACCGTCGCCGCGCACCGCTGCGTGCTCGCCGCTCGCTCCTCGGTCTTCAGCGCCGAGCTCTTTGGACCGATGAAGGAGGGCAACGCCGCCTCTGGCATCGTCGTGCGCGTGGAAGACATGGAAGTGGTGGTGTTCAAGGCGTTGCTCCACTTCGCCTACACGGACTCGTTGCCGGAGATGCAGAAGGAAGACGAAGACGTGACCTACCAGCATCTGCTCGTTGCAGCGGACAGATACAACATGGAGCGTCTGAAGCTGATCTGCGAGGGGAAGCTGTGCGAGTACATCGATGTGGGCACGGTGGCGACCATCTTGGCGCTAGCTGACCAGCACCATTGTGGCGGGCTGAAGAAGGCTTGCTTGAACTTTCTAGCCGCTCCGGCAACTCTGAAGGCGGTCACGGCCACCGATGCCTTCCAGCATCTGAGCCAGAGCTGCCCTTCTCTCATGGTCGAGCTCATGGCCATGTCCTTGCAGCATTAGCTGAGTGATCAATGTTGTGTGTTCTAGGCTTATCAGAATGGTGAATCATGGTTTCTAGACTAATGTAATCAGGTAGCTGTCTTAGTAGTAGATGGCTGTATCTATCCTAATTAGCCATTGAGATGCAAAGTTAGCCTCATTTTGCCCCTGTTTTGTCAGTTCATTGCATCTTTGCAACTGCGGGAGTTAACCAGGAAGTGCATTGAAATCAGACGATAGATATTGCTCATGTTCTGGTCAATGGTAACTCATAGTTTTTTAGGTGTTTGTCATGATATATATTGATCCTGTTTTAGCAATGGGTACTCCATGGTTTCTGAACCTTATCGTCCTATGTTAGCATTGCATCATGTCAGAAATGTCGCCCTTGCCATCTTTTGATGGATGCCTATTTTTTCAGGTAAATGTGCCGATTGAACTTCCACTAGGCATCTTACTGTTGGTTACCTTTTTTTCCCCATCATTTATAGTAATGCTTTCGCAAGGAGATGTTAAAACAGTCTCTTATGCTTATCAGATAGCTTGAGCATGGCATCGACACTGGTCCTGTTAATTTCTTTTTCTGCAAAGTGCATATATAGAATGCCTTGGCTGATTAATGCAAAAATCTATTCTTTCTTTTCCCCAACGAGATATCGAAATAGTAATTGCAATAAGTATTTAGTACCTGTTAAGGTAAACAGTTTGCTTTTGTTTACCAGTAGAGCTGTCACTTTGGTTAAGGGCCATCATATTACAAGGAATTTGCATGGGAATAATTGGATGTTATTTCAGTTCAGAAAAAAAAATCCAACATTTTGTTTCCATGTTCTGCATGTGGTCAAGGCTCCCTGAGGAATCATGGTATCTATCCTAATTAACCTCATTTTGCCCCTGTTTTGTCAGTTCATTGCATCTGCAAATATGCAAATTAGTCAGTTCAGAGGGCATGTAATGCTCAGGTTTTGGGCAATGGTAGCTCATGGTTTAATATATCTTTGTCATGTGGATATTGCTCCTATATTAGCAATGGGTACTACATGGTTTCTGAAGCTTATCCACTTATGTTATCATCGCATTGTTCCAGCGGTCCTTGCCAATTTTTCATGGATGACTATTTTTCAGGTAGATGTTTTGTTTGAACTTCAGCCACCCTTACTGTTAGTTATCTGGTTGTATTATTTTCAATCATATATAGTGATGCAAAGCACTTGTGCTTTCCCTTTTAAAAGGAGATGTTAAAACAGTCTCATATGTACTCTGCATGTTAAGCAACAAGTACTTTGTTATCAGATAGCTTGATCATAACATCGACACTGTTCCTGTCATTTCCTTTTTTTTACTAAGTAGTATGACATTGTTTCAGCAATGGCACCCTTGCCAGTTTATCATGAATGCCTAATTTGCAGGTAGCTGTGATGATTGGGCCTCCGCTGGCAACTGCTAATTATCCGTTTATATTATTTCCCATGCATATATAGAATGCTTTGGATGAGTAATGCAAAACACTTGTGCCTTCACTTTCCCAAGGAGATGCCAAAATAGTCTCTCATCTACTCCGCATGTTAATCAACAAGTATTTTGTTATCAGATGGTTTGACCATAGCATCTATACTGGCCCTGTCAATTTCTTGCTTTTGCTTTCTCTTTGCACGGCAAACTCAGGTTTGACACTACATGGAAATGAAGAAAAATAAGAGATATTGTTACGAAAAAGTGCTGCAGGATATGGTATGAAGATCAATATGATTTGCTATCCATTTCATATGACTGAAAATGCATGAGATTCTGGCTACTGCTGTACAATTTATTTGTTCCTATACTGAAAGCAGAGCAAGTTCTATGTTAGGAAAGAAAATAGAGCATGTGTCTAGTGTTGGTGGTAGGCAGTGTCAATAAAAATACAATAGTTTGTCCTTTAATTACTAGAATTGCTTCAAAGTTGAATGTCAAAGCTAATGTCTCTCTACTTTCAGCGTTATGGACGACTCGTTCACCATCCGGTGCGACATCGTCGTCGTCCACAACTACCGGGCATCGGACGACGCCCCGGCATTTGTCTCTGTGCCTCCCTGCGACCTGCGCTGGCACTTCGGCGAGCACCTCAAGACCGAGAAGGGCGCCAACGTGGTGTTCGAGGTCGGCGGTGAGACGGTTGCGGCGCACCGTTGCGTGCTCGCCGCCCGCTCCTCGGTCTTCAGCGCCGAGCTCTTCGGACCGATGATGGAGGGAAATGCTGCTGGCATCGTGGTGCGCATAGAAGCCATGAATGCGGAGGTGTTCAAGGCGTTGCTCCATTTTGTGTACACAGGCTCATTGCCAGAGCCGCAGAAGGAAGATGAAGACTTCACCTACCAGCATCTGCTTGTCGCAGCGGATAGGTATGGCATGGAGCGGCTGAAGCTGATCTGCGAGGAGAAGCTATGCAAGTACATAAATGTGGGCTCCGCGGCGATCATCTTGGCGCTAGCCGAGCAGCACCATTGTGTGGGCCTGAAGAAGGCGTGCTTCAGTTTTCTCGCCGCTCCAGCGAATCTGAGGGCGGTCGTGGTCACTGACGGCTTCCAGCATCTGAGCAAGAGTTGCCCTTCTCTTATGGTCGAGGTGATCACCATGTCCTGTGCATTAGTTGAGTGACGGATACTGAATGTTGTTGGACCATTTATTTAGCCACATTTTGGCTATGTGTTTGTCAGTTCATTGCATCTCTGCAAATTGTGTCAATTCACCAGAAAGTACATTGAAATCAGAGGGCATAGGATGCTCAGGTTTGGGCAATGCTAGGCTAGCCCATGGCTTGTAGATCTTTGTCATAAGATATTGCTCTTCTTTTACCAATGGGCAACTCCATGGTTTCTTAATCTCATTGCTGTCTGTTCCTATCACTTGGTTCTTGTGTTACATGATTTATTCTGCGCTAACTTTGTAAAGAGATACAAAGTAGTAGTATCACATTGCTTCAGCAAGGGCATCCTAGCGAATTTATCATGGATAGCCATTTTTCTGGTAGATTTTCTGACTGAACTTCCACTGGGCATGTTAATGTTAGTTATCTGCTTATACTCACCTTTGTTGCATACATAGTAATGTAAAACACGTCATGCTTTCTATTTTCCAAGGAGATGTCAAATAGTCTCTCCTCTATTCTGCCTGTTGATCAACAAGTAGTTTGTATCAGATAGCTTGATCATCGCATTAACATCAGTCTTGTAATTTCTCCCTATTGACTTGCCCTTGTGCGTCAAAACTCAAGGTTGACACTAGATGGAAATAAAATTAAGAGGTCTTGTTACCAACGAATTATGCAGGGTATGGTATAATAATCAATACACACACATGAGGATGTGGTGATTTGGGAAGAGGCATCATGAAAACTCACTGTCAAATCATGAAAATCAGTCTGCATCAAAATGATATGTGTTAAATACCTGTTCATGTTTCACTTCTGTTTCCAGTAGAGCTGCCACGTTGATAAAGGGCAATCTCCATACCAGGAATTTTCATGGCGGCCATGGTCAAGGCTACCTGTGGAACTTTGAACATCCAGTATTTTCTTTTAATGGCATATGGTCAAGGCTACCTGTGGAACTGTAAGTCGATATTCAGTGGCCAGTAGTAAGCCAATTAATTTTTGTCTATAGCATGGATTTGCCTGATTTGCTCTCACTTCATATGACAGCAAGCATGGGAGATTCTGCCTACTGATGTACAGTTTTATTATTTCATCTACCAATTGCCTGGAAGTTTGTCTGTTCTAAATTTATGATAACTAGATGACCCGGTGCGCCCCGGCGCAAAGTCAAAAGCGAGATGGAACTGTCACCATAAGTTTTAACCGGTTAAGAAGTAGTGTTATCCGTATTGCCATTAGGGTAGTATGTTGTTGCAGAAGCTGGGGGTAATTGGTATCTTCTTGATATTAAAATATACTCTTTGTCGAAAAAGAAGTAGTGTTATTTTCTTCAAAAGTCAGCTAAGTAGTGTTATTTTCTTCAATAAAAATACAACAGTATCATCACTAATAAGCAAAGAACAAATGTCTATGGTTAAATAAGGTTCCTTCATTAATAAAAATACACATGTTGCGCCCCAGCGCAAAGTCAAACGCGGCAAGGAGCTCCTATGCACGAAGAGGTTTCTTCCATGGTATCAGTCACGGAACCTAATTACGGGCAAATCGAAACAAACACAACCCATAATCAAGTTACAAAATCATGAACCAAACACGTTCTTAGCATCTAGATGCATGGTGACCATCTACACTAACACCTTAATGCACCCTTCTTAGAATACATATGCACGGTGACCATCTGCACTATCATCTTAATGCATGCTTACATTTTTTTTTTCATGTTGGGTCCATAAACAAGGCCCAGCAAGCCAGTGGATCGTTCAAAGCTGGTTAGTGTTTCTATATCAAAGCTGGAAGAAATTTTCGTAGGTTTCTTTGCACCGCAGCGTTTTCTTTCATATCTGCCGGAATAGGTGTTGAACTGCTTTCTGTTAAGTTAATTATTTTTTGGTAGGGTTCTGTCAGGTCAATTCCAAATTCTATATAAGTTCCTGCAAACAAGTAATTCGCATGAATTTCCAGAAGCAAATCAGTGTTTTTTTAGAATGTTGACCCATTCTTAGGAAGGTTCATCCTAGTTTATCTTGGTCCCAACCAGCCACAAGACTGATGGATTTTTCCAAATACTCTTCATCTTCAACCCAAATTTGCCTGCTTGAAACCGTCGCTTCTGTTGGCAGTGCCCCTTGGACGTCTTCTGATAGCCGCGTCGATCCTTGTTCCATTTCTGTTGAACTATCTCCATATGTCAGTCTGCGGGTACAGTTTGGCAAGTGCATCTCCTTGTCCTCTTGGCACAACGAAACACAACGCAGGGCACACACGCTGCACAAAGTTACAAACTGAAGCTTTCGAGATTGTCCTGCTTCTCCTGTGTCCTGGGGTTTGTCCATGGTTACTACATCCACAGCAGAAGGAAACGGGAGCGTCCACGTCCAGCGACAGGAAACGAAGTCGATAAGCCATGTGAGGCTACAGCAGTATGATCGGACTGACCGCATGGCGCCGAAGTAGAGTTGGCAGCAACTGACGCTAACCATGTTTTTTTACTTCTTCCGGAACAACGTTAACCTTCTAGATTAGCATGCCGTTAGATGCTGAGGGCTGAGGCTTTATTTTCAGGGTTTACATGCTAAGTTTGGAGCAACTACTAACGTGAAGCTCAAAATAAATAAATAAAACTAGTAACGCTGCAGGCCTAGATTTATAATTTAGCAGAAAGCCCTCTCGCAAGAGGCGCCCCAGATATCTCTAATTCAGCACATCATTGTCACTTGCAAACAAAGGCTTTACCTCTAGGCTCTATCCCATTACCTTTACATGGGCGCCTTTACATACGCTAACAAACAGGAGCTAGTTCCTCTCTCTCCTCTCTGAAATTGCATGATACTGCAATTAACTCTTTTCCAGCACATTGCCTCTCTTAGTCTGAAATTTGCAGGATAATTGCCACTTTTGCAGCACATTTCACCAATAATAAAAAAAAAAAAAAAAAAAAAATGAAACCGTGTCTAGGAGGAACTAGACACTTTTTTGATATAGTAGAAGCGGGACTCGGCGTGAGAATTCCAGAAATTCGATCCTGACAGGATTCGAACTCTGGTCGTTAGGGTGCGCCACTGCAACCCCAACCACTGGGCTATGCCCACGTCCTCCATTTCACCAATAATAAGATAACTAAAACCACAGTGGAGATCGTTGATTTGCTAGTTGCCACTGAAAAGGCCAGCATGCAGATAACAAGACAAGGGCCCTCAGTTCCTGCCTCTTGTGCTTGTCTAACCAGAAAGGTTGTGAATTATGGTGCTTTCATTTGAAAGTTCGTTTGAAAGAGGGGCTCGAGGTGTGTAGCAGTTGCATGATGAGGTAGTCAACTTTTCACCAACTAATTCTTTAACAATTCTTTAGTTCTCGTGTTTATCTTAAACAAGCATGGTCAGGTGGATGCTACACGCCCTAAATGTTCTCCTTTTGGCAGAATTAGTTAAATATGAGTAGTAGTCGCACCTACTAGATTTGGTTTAACTGTCATGATTGCTTTTGTATTATTCAGACAGAAGTCCAACGTTCTTTCCATTTCTCTTTTCAAGAACCGGCAACAATTGTTGCCCGTTTTTCCATTAAGGTTTAGCAAGGATTTTACAGTTTGATATACACGGTTTCACCGCTTGCTTACACACACACTCAATAAACTACTCCTCGCTACTACCCGCCGTTTGCCTAGCTATCTTCCTAACCCTAGCTCTGCTAGTGTGGCTTGCACAAGCTGACTTATAGTTTAACTTTTTCCGTCAATTGCATTCCTTGCAAGCCATAATCAGACAGTACTACACACGAAATTACATTACCATGGTATTGTATATAAACTTGACTCAAACCGTATATATGTGCCCTTCTGATCCTTTTTTTTTACGGAACCTCGTCAAGAGGCCAGGGAGCTCCCGCAATGCATTATAGGAAGAGGAAAAATAGTCCAGTTAATAAGGAAAACCGGACCTGAAAACCATATAACACACGGTTAATTAAGGGAAACCGGCAAAAACCACGCGCATAAGCAATTAAAAGATCAGATCAAGCAGGCATTATTTGTTGGGATTGGAGGCCATGAACCTTTCTGTTGTGGAGAGTAGACCGGAATGTAACTGGAATATACAAGTACAGCACACGCGTCCTTATTATGGGTCAACTGTAGTGCGATGTTTGTATCCACTGTTACGAAACGTTGCAATCCAACGCACATTGTATCGTGGTTCAGATTCAAAGTCCATTCTCTTAACCTTTTGTGCTTCCATGATTGACATTTGACACACACAGCACAACACAAACGTCCGATGATAGTTCTCTATCTTCAAGTTGCTACGATAGTACTCATGCTCAGATGTTCTTAAGTGCTGTTGTTGTTAGTGGCGTACTACATCTTGAAAATCATGTAGGCGTACTTCACTGTCCAGGCTATTCAAGGAAGAAATTTAAAATTTGGTAAACATTCTTGAAAATTTTGGAGAAGTCATTTGTACCAACTTTCAAAAGAGATCCGCTGTCCCTACTAGGTGTGACGGGTTGGACCTTGATGACATCCTTGAGGGCATTCATCCGGGCGCGTACCACGTTTTCCTTGCGGTCCGTTTGGTGCTTGAAGAGTGTTGACTTTCAACAACTTGAGGATTAATGCGCCGGAAAGCTTCCTACTTGGAATGAAAAAATTGTCACTATAGTTGGTCGCGCTGCTTTAGTCAAATTGGTGATTGCTTTACAAGCCATCGATCTACTACGTCAGTCCCTTTTCCATTCCACCAGGCACTATCAAGTTCGTCAATAAGATAGAGGGCCTTCTTGTAGAATGATAGACAGTGGCGGAGCTTGAAGAAATTCTTTGGACGGGCCAGGCTAAAGAAAACATAATTTTTTTTTCTTAACCATACCTTGACACTAGCTATTACTCAAATAATTTATTCTCAGCATGGCTGTTAAATTCGCAAAATTGAAGAATAAATTCGTGAACAGTCCAAAGGTGCTATCAAATTGCTAACCAAGAATTTGAGTTAAAAGAAGATTACAGCGTAGAAAAACTGGAGATGATTAGGAGCTGGATTCAATAGCAGCGTCTGGCCGTTGGCCCTGCCCCTGCGATGCGGCAATGTCCTGGCCCGCCCAAGGAATATCCCTACATGTGAGGTCGTACACGAGATAGCCAGGCGACGAAAGTGAGAAAGTCGAGCGAGGCAGACACGCAACCTAACGAGCTAGTGTGTTGTGACCAGCTGGGCTTGGATACATAGGAGTAAAACAAAATTAGCTGAAAACATGGGCGGGCCATGGCCCAGTTTTGTCTCAAGATGTCGTCGTGGTGAACAGACAGATGCCATAGGATGGCTTAGATTGGGGCCGAATGGACGCAAGAGGATTCGGGG